>NW_017308061.1:101879-134940 GCF_000935625.1 Nanorana parkeri
CGCAATGCCCCAAAAATCAAAAGTAAAAAAAAAAAAAAAAAAAAAGAAGGTTCAGCTGAAGATGGCACCCATTGTTTGCAAAAATATTCCTTTAAGGCCCAACTGAATGACATTTGTACATTTAAATGTAAATAAAAATTGTGGGCGCAGAAAAATGCATGCAAAATCTCAAAGCTAATTTTCTTTAGAAAGCAGCCATAGCCTGAGTAGACAAGCCTTACCCCTGTCAGCATATTGTGAAGGAGGACCCTTGCACTCTAACACTTTGCTGAGTTACACCTATAGCTCTGCATGCTGACAGGGAATATGGCTTTCTACTCAGGCTAAAACACCTTTGTTTTTATTTACTTGGAATGTATTTAGCAGATTTAAAATAAAAGTTCAGTTGGGTTTCAAAAGTAGCACAGGATACCTTAGCTTATAATAGCTAACTGTGTTGATCCAGAAAAAGCAAATTGTGGTATTCAGGAATGCAATTTTAAGAAAGGAAGGTTCCAAAATTGGAAATCACCCCCTTTACACACCGCTACCATATCATATTTTGGCATTGTTAGGAAGCGCATAACCATGTTCAGAACAACAGAAAAAAATAAAAGTTCATGGAGAAATGATAATCTGTACAGTGCAATAACCCATCAACAATCTGACATAGAACACAACTAGTAGGCACCACAAGGTGCTTGTATATGCTGGTTTGTGCCATGTACTTGTCTTCACACCCCAGGTAGCAGATCCTAAAATGCAAACACCTAAATAAGATCATGCTTTGCATTATGGCAATGAATTGAAAATACAGAGAGTGCCATATTTTGATGGCACCTGAGCACACAGGAGTGGGCTTGTACCAACGCGGAGACTGCGCAAAACAGGTGAATACTTTTTGGGTGGTAGCGCTTTGTGTACGACTATTTAGGTTTGAGGGGAAGGTTCACATTTTGCCTAATAAATAATGGTGTGTATGACATAATGATAATACCGTAAAGATCCTGATGCTAAATATAACTCTAGGGAAACAATTTTGAGGTACTAACCATGGCCCAAAAAGGATCTGTATAACAGGAAGCAAAAGATGACTTAATAAATGCATGTAAACACTAACAATGACATTATTGTATTTGCTTCCTTTTGGTCTGTTAAATATACCATTGAAAGTGTTTGGTTATATATCTTTGGTAAGTGTATAAAAGTACCTGTTGCTCTGCCAGAAAGCTTGTGAGAGGATAACTTACTGTACTCTTCTCAGCTATCTCTGTGAACTACCGAATCTCTCCCTACCTTGTTATTGATGGAAGGAAAGGGGTTATGCAAACACTTACTTCCTAAGCAGACAATGCTTCTCCTCCTTAAATACAGAATAGTGTGGAAAGGACATGAAGTGTGTTACTGTGAAGATCACCAGGTGAAAATCATGCAACCACCACATCCAAGTACTGGTAGGCTGCATATATACAACATTTTGTTCTTTCTTGCTGCCTTCCTAAAACAGTGCCCCAAAGCACATATCATGCTCAGTTTGCAAGGTCCCAATTGAGCAGAATCTGTCTAGGCCTTGCCATATTTCCTATGAGCAAATACAGTCTATCTAATCAGTGTATTAGCAAAACACTTTGATGTGTTGGGTAGCTGTCATATCTGCTTTCCAACTAAAGAGCAAGGAGCTCCAAAAAAGTGCAGGTAAGGTGAGTAACTGGGAGTGAGGGGATGCTCTTTGCAGAGACACGGTTACTTTGTCCTGCATGGGCAAGGTGACGGGGTCATTTTAATGTTAAAAGTAATTTTTAATATCCAGCTACAAAGTCTGTAAAATCAAGGAGTCCTACAGCTTCTCCTTGATATTGATCCATTCAAGTGAAACCCAAACATGGGGCACAGATCAATGTTGGGGCCTCCATTTTTTTCACCGTGCATCTAAATAAAAATATTGCAGAGCAGGAAACATTACAATAGTGCTTCAACCATAAACTTTAATCAGAATTTAATGAATGTCCTGTGCAGTTATTATTAGCAGGATCCCCACAGGAATTCTTACTGCAGCTTCTTGTCACATGGACCTGTGCTGAGCAACTTCCACATCAAAGTGTGCTGGTGAAGTTGCACTTAAAGGAGAACTATGAACTGAGTGCTTTTCACTCACCTCATAGTTCTAGCTGACCTGTGACAATGAGACTGTCACAGGTCGGCTCAGTAGATCGGGAGGTGAGCGAACACATACTGCCGTTCACTCACTTCTTGATCCTGTCACGGCTCTCTGCCGTGACAGGGGGAGGGGATGGATTCCCCCCTCCCCGCTCCGATCCGCCAGTGCTGACTGGCGGAACGGACGGGGCGGGGACAGCTGGCTCTGCCTCTAGATAGGCAGAGCCATTTGTCAGTCACACAGCTGGGCGGATCCCGGCACAATTGTCGGGATCCGCTTCAGCTGCTGTGTCTCAGTATACCGCGAGCTACAGCTTGCGGTATACTGAGCCTAGGGTGACGGGAGGACGCTAGTTTGTGTCCTCCCGTTACCCTAGGGAGAACTATGGGGAAAAGCAATTAAAACTTTGGCCTACTGTTTTCCAGAAGTCAGATTAAAAGTCCCAGAAGGCAAGCATACTGGGAACTAAAGAACTTTAGTTAACGGTGTGGCTAAATGCACAAGTTGATTCAAAGTGGAAAATAAAAGTGCATCCACAGGTAGGCTGTTTCTCAAGAGTCCCTTTAGAATGTACTTTTAAAGTGGACCTGTGGCATAATAAGCCCATATGCTAAACCTCCACTCCATTATACATGCAAAAAATATGCAGAGGGATCCCAAAGTGGCAGTTTCTCTAGGGATCAAAATATTTAGGTTTTTCTTTTGCCATGTATAAATACTGTAATGGTTAGAGTCAAGATGGGAGAGGGGTACTACTCAAAAGTCCACAACTGTAGTCTCAACCAACTACAGCTTCCTTGGCATTCACATTCAAAAATCTGTGGTCAAGAAAAAGAGGAAAAATTTTACTATGTAAAAAAAAAAAAAAAACTCTTTACAGACATTACTATATAAAACGCATTAGAACAAAAGTGGGACTGTGTAGAGGCAGCAATATAGTCATTTCTTCAAGAGCAAAAACACAAAAAAACTTGACTTGGCAGGGGAGTCACAAAAATGTAGCAGGAGGAAGACAAATTCACAACGATATAGTGTGCCATGACACAGCTAGGAAAGAGGACACACTAGGAATGTATTTTGAAAAGGACCCTTCACCCCATACATCTTAAACAGCCATTGTGCAGGCTGAACCAATAGCCAGACTATCCATCCACTCAAAACAACTCCATAAAATGCCTCTGTTATGCCACTATTTCTAAGAAGATTAAAGACCCATAAAGGTAGATTCCCTAGTTCAATAAAGAAAATAACTACCCTCATTATAAGTTAAAGTATCAGTACACTCAAAACTAATATATGAACAGTAAAATGTCATTGGCGTGGCTCCTTCTATCTTTCAGGGACTCTGGTAGCACAGTTTCTGCACTTGTTAGGTCCACCCAGATGCCATAGGAGTTGCAAGGGGCACTCACACACTCATTTTTGTCACTTGACAAAGAATGAAGCATGTAAGGTAATAAAAAAATGGTGGTGTTGCAGCCGAGCAACATTACTTTTCAGTTGAGTGACTTTAATGCCCGAGTCCCTGAGAAACATAAGATTCCAATGGCTGATTCAGCAACTAGCATCTTATAAACTCAATATCTGCTTTGAGTATACTGACCGTGTAAGTGGCATTTTCTTGGGTGACTAGATAGTAAAAGTTAAAACCTAAAAAAGAAACTCCACCAGTGGTCATTTACATTCTCTTACTCCATGATTTCATGCCCTTTATACGCTATGAAAGTTACTTTAATTCCTCCCCTTAAGACACTCACCCTTCTTGTGTCTCACCTGTTTGGAGAAGGAATCCTCCAGTTCTGTGATTTCATTGGAAAATTCCCCTGAGGTGTTGATGGAATCACCGTCAATACCGCTGCCGGAGACCCCATACTGAAGACCTCGCTCCCCCTGCCCACGACATGCAGCTACCCCTTCGTCCAATGATACCGGTTTGCCCTGGAAATATGGGGTGTTGTGGGTCTTGTCGTACTCCTCAAAGGAGTACTGCATGCGCATGTTGGATAGGATGATCCGACGGGACATGCGGCTCTCAGAAGCAGAGCTACGAAGGCGTTCAAAGTTCTTATTCATGCGATACTGTCTGAACGCAGTCTGGATGGTGCGAGCCGCTCGCCGACTGAGGAAATAGCCCCCATACTTCCTCTCCAGCATCTCCACCTACATCAGGAGACAGGTAGAGTGTGTGTGTAAGACAAGGGTCCAGGAGACACCAAAGAGGACAGAAGGACAGTCTGAAACATGAGGTTAGAGGGAGCAGTAGGGGACAGGATAGAAGCATGGACAGAAATAGCGAGAGAAGTCTTCAAACCTGTCCTTGGGACTTGTTAATAGTCTACAAACTCAGTTATGAGTTTAATAATGGTGTTATTAAGGCATACCACTGAGGTGACTCGGAACAAACAGAAAACATGACAACTTAGTCACAGTGACAGGTTTGAAAACCATGTCTCTAGAGGGATAGGGGAAAAGACAAAAGTTACAAACAAGGACTAAGCCTTGATGTAAGACAGGAGGAGAGTAAAGGACACATAAAAGGATCGATGTGGATGTGTACCTTTTTGTCCTGGAGGTCTGTTGACAATTCATAGCTGTCAGAGAAGGCTTTGGATCTTTTGTTTTCTTCTTCTTCCTGCTTACGCAAGGCAACACTGGCTGGCTGCAGTCTGGCCCTTTGACTCCACTGAAGGCCAGGGTGGGATGGGTGACGGGTGGGTGACGGCAGGTCGTAATGGTCGCTTTTCACCTCTACACGGTACGGAGGCTGCTGGCCTGGACTGTCAACAATTGTTCCAGATTCACTTCCAAGAGAGTCACCTCCTTCAACACTAAAGAGACAAATAAAAGGTAATAAGAAGGTGGAAAAAGATTGCCCACAAGTACAAAGAGGAGAGCACTCAAACTGAAAAAGAGACAACACAAGTAATAGATTTAGAGAGCACAAGCTCAGATGGAGAAAGCACAACGTAAGATTAGGAGTGCAGTATCGCACAGTTAGCCACAAAGAGTTGGGCCCGAGACAGAGGCGGCGTTACTAAAAAAGACAAATGCTGGAATACAAGCTAAAGGAAAAGCAGAAACGAAAGACAACACACAGGAAACTAAAAATACAATCAGCTATGGAGAAAAGAGGCCAAACAGAGTACAACATAGGGTCATCCAAACAGGATACAGACTGGAACAGATACAGCATAACATACTGTCAGCTAAAGAAAGGCCAAGGGTTTGTGGACACCTACAATAAGTGGGCACTGCTACAAAATATTGAGTTCAGGTGTTACCAGTGAAGGGTACTATAAATGCTACAGCATACAAAAGATATTTTAGACAATTGTGTTCTTCACTATTGTGCCAACAGCTTATTTATTAAAGCCATTTATATAGCGCCAGTCATTTATGCAGCACTTTACATGTGTAGTGCACATTCACATCAGTCTCTGCCCTCGAGGAGCTTACAATCGAAGGTCCCTATCTCCCATACAAACATGGCCGTGTTTGATGAGAGGAAAAGTCTTCCCAGTAGAGTGGAGCCTGTTATATTTGCAAAGGGGGGCCCATAGTTTTGGAAGGAGATTTGCAACAAGGTTATATAGCTATGGTGTCCACAAACGTTTGGCCAGATAGTGTAGCACAATACAATGTAATCCAGAAAGGCTACAGAGAAGCAATAAGGCTGGATTCACACCTAGGCAACCGCGCTTTTGCTTGTTTCTACACGCATTTAACAACTTTTTGCACGCATTTCAGGAAAATAAATCAAATTGCACTTTCTTGCAAGCAGATTGATGTAAATGAGCAAACTTACATAAAACGACGCAGCAAACACGCAGTTTTTTTTGCATTTACATTGTAGTCTATGGGACCAAGAAGCAGCTCATGTACTTTTTCTAGCGATGGGCGTTTTGCTACGAGCAACAAAATGCTCAGATGTGAACATGGCCATAGAAATGAATGGGACTTTGTTTTGGGCGTTTTTGGGTGAAAAAAAGCTTGACAAAATGCTAGGTGTGAACCAGGACTAAAAAATACAGGCAACTAGACAAAGATAGATAAAGCATAACATATGGTCATTTATCGAGAACTGAGTCCAAGAGATGAACACCACAACATGGAATGGAGTAAACAGACACAGACAGTTGAAGGTACCACCTTGATACACAGCCAAAGAGAAAACAGTGAAAAAGATTACGTTTTGCATTCAGAAAGTCATAAAGAACAGTGCTGAGAAGGCATTAGAAAGAAAAATGCTACACAACCCACTGACATAAGATGATCATTGCTAATTATGGCCAGATAGGGAGCTGCTGCATGTTTATAGCTGCAAGCAAGACACACTAGACTCCCTTTGTCAACTGATCTTGAGAGGGAAATAGTGATCAGCTGTTTTGGATATTTTAGGAGAATCTTTGGTTTCCCAGTGCCTGGCTATGCTCTCCCCCTAGGCTCACTAAGTATAATCTTGCACACTCTGCATCCCATACATACAAATTATGGTACTGGTTTAAGAAATAAATCTTCCAGCTATCGGATTATGCCTACACTTCCAGCTGCCCAATAGTCAATTTAAACCAATGAGGTCAGAAAAGCTTCAAGGACTCGTCTAACATCATTCATCTTTAGGATCATGTCATACTAGCCATTTGGTTGCTGGTGACAACTTTACAAGGACAAAAATCACCAAAACTGAGCTTACCTTCTTCCAAAATCAAAAGATTTGTCTCTGCTTTTCTTGGCAAGACTGATCACAGCAGACATTTCTTAACGGTAGACAACACTCCCAATCCAAGGAATCAACACTAGAGGAAAGCCTGATACCTCCAATATACAGTGCAAATACCCAGATCCTACAGATCTACAGCAAGCAAAAAACTGATCCCACAGATCTACAACAGGCCCCACAGGAATATCTGATCTCACGTATCCACAGCAGTGGCGTAACAATCACCATAGCGACCCAGGCGGCCACTTTGGGGCCTGGGGCATAGGGGGGCCCGGCAAGGACATTCCTGATGCCCTGAAGGCCGCCTGGGTCGCTTTGGCATCTCACGCTGCTGGCTGTCACTGGCGGCTGTGAAGAGAAATGTGCCGCTGTTCAGATCACTGACAATGATCTATGCAGCGGCGCGTTCCTCTCCACAGCCGCTGCTGAGTCAGTGAGAGCCAGCAGCGGCAGTGGAGCATGCTGGACCCAGCAGTGGAGGAGGAGGAGGCGGCGGCGGGGGCGACGGGCAGGAGACGGGGCTCATCACCGACGGTGGAGGAAGAGGAGGCGGACAGGTAAGGAGTGTGACCAGCCCAGCTGAGGGTGACCCTGCAGGGCCCACCTTAGAGAGTCTATGGTGGGCTCTGCAGGATCACCCTCAGGTGGGCTGTGTGGGATCTCAATTGGGCTCTGCAAGGGGTGTAACTAGAGGTCAAAGGGGCCCCATACAAAATTTTGCTATGGTGCTGCAAATTCTAGTTACACCCCTGATCCACAGTATCACAATATACCTTCTCCTGATATACTGTGTCTGTAGTATGGATATCTTGACAGCAGGGACAAAGTACAGAAGCAGCCGATCCCACATATCTGCAGATGCATCAAAATACTTCTAACCACACCAAAGCAGAAAGCAGACATCATACTTCTCACAGATCTATATTACAGATATGGCACTCACTGATAGATCTATACATCAATCATCTTCAAAATCAACTTTACAGATACCTCCGAGTCCACGTGCTTGCCACAGAGATCCCTTGTATCCTGCACTAACCTGCAACTACTACACATCTAAACTTACAGACCTACAAAGCATACCTGAGATTACCCACCTATGATACAGGCAATCCAGAACCCACTACAAACATGTGCGTCCTACTAAGGCAGCCACTTAGCCCAATCACTCACAAACACTGATATCCCTGAGCTCAGAGACCTATATTGCAAACACTGAGGCACCCCAAGGTGTATAATCAGAAATCCCTGTTTCCCACAGATGACACAGTGCATCCCTTAGCCCTAGCACACTGGATAATAAAACTCCCGGTAACCACATAGCTACAAAAAGATTTTTTTAAAACCCCGACCCTGATGAATGGTAGCCCAATTACCTACACCCACAGATCCCACGGAATTCACATCTATGGAAAGATGGCCACACCTGTTACAATCTGATCGTGCAATCTTCTCTGTACTGCAATGATCCACCTAAACAGTCCATTGAATGTATATCCAATCATGTATGTTCTCGCACTACACAGAAGAAAATCTAAAACTTATGTCATATTGCGCAATTAGATTGCAAAGGGCAGGGCCAACCTAAAGGCACTATGCCATCAGTTTGCATTGAGCATGGGCAACCTAAAGGGACTAAAAAATCAGAATGAAACGTGCATGGCTGACCTAAAGGCACTATGCAAAAAGACTGCAATGAGCATGGGCAACCTAAAGGGACTAAGCAAAAAGAATGAAATGAGCATGGGCAACCTAAAGACACTATGCAATCAGATTGCAGGGAACATAGCCAACCTAAAGGAACTATGCAATCAGACTGTAACAAGTGTGACCTCCAAATCTAGCATCAGTGACATACAGAGGCTATATGGTACTGACACTGCCCCCTTACACGTCATTAGCATGGAGCCTAGTCATAGTTTAAATGAAGTTATTATTAGGATAAAACGTTCTGTGAGCACACACATACAATAAAAGGTGTATGTAAGCCAAGGCTTCTTAATCCTGGATGCTGCCATAATGACTTTGCTCTCCATAGGAGACGGAGCCAGTAAACAAGTATGGAGTGTGTTTGCCAACAAGTGCTATACATCGGAGACCTAGCTTCTCCTAGAAATGCTGTGTATGTAATTTTGCACTCACATGTACAGTGCAGCCCGGGCAGGGAGACGCAGCTGCTTGTCCCCTTTTTTCTTCCTCATCTTTAGGCGTCATCTACTCCTCTCACACTGCGAGGTGAAGGACAGGTGAGGGCACATCGAGCAGGCTGTGCACTGTGCAGGGGGTGAGTCTGCAATGACTGTTTGTGACGGAAATCCAAAATCCCATCACTATGGAGCTGCAGGCAACACCTAGCTCCGCTCCTCCTACCTTCACCATAGTACAGCCCGATCTGGCTCCTATAATTAAGCTTTATTCTCGTCTAGCTGTGGCACAAAACACAAGGCAAGTCCATAGGGCATTCACAGCCTGAGCCTTTTACAGTACGTGTAGCTCTGACAACCTGGATATAGCTGTGAGCTGCAGAGATTCCTGCAATGTTTGACAAATGATGCATCACATAGGCAAGAAAAAAAGCCCCAAAAACAACAAGTGTGGCAAGGGCGGCCGCACACCGCAACAGCTGTCTATTAGGCTAGTCCATCATAAACACTTTTTATATACTGACTGCCAAATATAATATATACACATGAATACATACCACATACGTGCAGGAAAAGGCATTTGTAATCAAGGAACTAATTAGCATTGTTAATTGTGCGATTACACAATTAACAATGCCAGTAACTAGATACTGTAAACAAATGTATAAAAGCAGGAATAAATCAGAAATCTGTTGTCAAATGGCCGATGCCATGACAATGACTGCACAGTCTACTGCAGGGGTAGGCAACCTTGGCACTCCAGCTGTTGTGGAACTACAAGTCCCATGAGGCAATGCAAGACTGACAGTTCCAGGCATGACTCCTAGAGGTAGAGGCATGATAAGATTTTAGGTGTCACCACAGCTGGAGTGCCACGGTTGCCTACCTCTGGGTGAGCATAATGGCATGAGATAAACAGATATATGTGCGGGATATACAGAAGATAGCGTACAAACAGATGACCATAACCGCGGATAATTCTTTTGTATGGTTAGCACTTTCTAGCCACTAAAGGTATAGTGCTGTAGTTATCACAAGTAAAAAGCTATCTTGGTGGATCACATACCATTAAATAAACATTTTATATAGCACTGCCAGTGTTTTCCAGAGAACATGGAACCAAAGGAGCTTACACTCTCAAGTCCCTATCACACCATTACAGAGCCAGTTTGGTGAAATGCCAAGTTACACAAACAGTATGGTCTTTATATGGAAACTAGAGGAGGAAGAGATAATATATGCAAATACAGGAAGTACAATAATGAGCCAAGAGGATTTAAACCCACAATCCAAGAGTGCCATCCACTTATCCACTGTTCTGCCCTATTGCCCATTACTTGTTTGTTTAGTATGAAATTAAATATACCTGTAAAAATAAATGAAATTGTGATTTCAAGTACACCTCCCCTAAATAAACCAGCAACAGGAGTGAAATGCAAATGCCCTGACATACCTTTTAAATATCCTTCAGAGTTTGCTGGCTGCCCTAAAACCTGGGGTACTCCATCATGCAATCCAAACTTTAGAAAAGGATGTCATGATAGACCATCTTCTCCAGATAAGCCAATCTAGGCAGGAGCTTAGGGCCTCATGGATGTCAAGGGGGTCCAGCTACAACCTTTATTCATCTGCAGTAAACCAGGGGGATACTGAGATTGGTCAAAGCTGTGTACCGCAGCATTACCCGTGCACCGACCCGCTGTACACCTGCTATAGGAACACCTCAGGCTTGGAACAGAGACTTCAGAAGATACACTGTTGTATCTTCTGCTGTCTCTCTCCCAAGCCATCCGAGCTGCAGAGAGAAGAGGGTTGGCGAGTGGCCACATGACGGTGGATAAACCCACCCAAAAAAAAGGTATTTGCAGGGGTTTTCAAGCATTATACACACCTCATATGTGTGGTTTCTTTTGTATTTACATGCACTTTAACATCCATCGATGGGAAAGCCAAAGCTGCTTCCTTCCCTAGGACGCCATTCTGCGTCAATCCATCCCTGCCTCTAGTACTAGAAGTGAGAAGCTATTTAGTATTATCACTCTTTCAATACATCAAACTTTCTACATGTGAGAGCAATGATTTAGCAGTGGGTGTGCTTGGAAATTCCTATTCTACAATATAGGTGAGCAAAAGGGGATCAGAGATCTCCAGATTACTGACCAAGGGTGAACTCGTGTCCTATGGTATTTCTGTAAATGCAAATGTTTCCTGAGACAGGTCTCTGGGCTCGTCTTTTACGATGTAAGTTTATCATGTCTTCATTGGAAAGTGTTTTCATTTAATACTGCCGCATACATTATGACAGTTTGGAAAATCAGAATTGTAGCCTGTACTACAGCAAAAGCATTTTATTTTCCTGTGGACAGAGAAGAAAAGAGGTTTGAGCCTCTGCCAGGTGTGTATTGCTACCCATGTCCCTATTGGGGAGATTTCCTGTCACTTCCTGTCATTAAAACATTTTTAGCAGACAAGGAAAGGATTAGAACTTCTGGCAATGTTTTTTATTGCTGGTCATGTCCCCTCTGTCCTGGTGACAATTGAACGGCCCATTTCTTGTGCGTTGGTCAAAGGAACAGAAAATGAAAAAAAAATTACCCTTATGGGGTCACAGACAGAAATAAAAAGCTGACAGGAATTTTCACTCTTCCCCACTCAAAAAAAAACTAGAAGGAAGAAATGTGCCAGGAGTTGGCTTTAAACGTCAAGCATTTTCCTAAAAGTAGCCTATCTTCTCCATTTCTCGGTAAGTTGAGATATGCAGACTGACCTGAAAGAAACCCCGAAGTTCACACTCACTTTTTCCAGGTCACCGGCTCCATGTATTGTAACCACTGAATCAGTACGACGACCGCGGAACTAGGAGGTGGAAAATGGTAGCCTTCATATTTCTCACACAAGAGGGAAAATGTATTTTGGGCGTCAAGCCTCAGAGAGGTGTTTCTATTTTCAGGCTTCTAATGAAGCTATCATGACACAAAATGGCTGCCCGAGGCATGTTGAAGTTCTCACATAGCTCTCACAGAGCGTCATACAAAGGTATGTATAATTGCACAAAGAGTGTCAGAGCAGGTAATACAGCTATAGCCAAACTGGGTGGGCCGGGTTCTTATCTGTTCAGTTTTACTGTCCTTTTATACTGCGTGCGACATTCCTTACTAATCTGCACAAGAAGTGCACAAACCTGTTCTCTTCTCATACAGAACAAAAGTCAGCGGAGCCACAGAATAGTGCTGAAGGTAAACACCAGTTCAGTCATGTAATATTGATAGCACCCGAGATCCTAGAATAGAAACTAGAATCTTGAATTATCACAGAAAACTAGAAGTTCCACTCCTTGACAAAAAAACAGACCCAGAAGGAGCTTTACACATGGCAGTTAAATATACTAAGGCGCATATACTGTTAGCAGGCTATCTAAGGGTCCATTCATTATGGTAACATGCAGTAAAACAAGCAATTTAGAAACTCACTAGACCCTAAGCAGAGTGAGATGCAGTGCCATTCATTTTGCATAGCCCCAAACAGCGCACACCTGAGATACAGAGCATAGCAGGGGGAAAAAAACTAATAGAACAGGAGCAATTTCTTCTGCATTGAGGTATATTCAAAATAAAGGAGCTACTATAAGTCCACTCAACTTCTTCTATGATGTTGGTTAACTATGTTAATTGTTTTGTTTTTTTATTACCTGCCTGGACTTTACTAAGTTTACTTATCCTTTAGCCCCACCCTCCGAGTTTAACTTGTCCACACTGCTCCCCTCCACCACCACCCAAACACACAGAGCTCCATACTCACCTAGTTCTTGCTGCAATGTTCACATCCTGTGCTCCAACTTCTTCTCCCCGATGTGCTTGTGTGCGCAGTATATAATGGCTTGGGAGACAACCCCAAAGGGGTTCTACTATAAATGCACATACAAATGGGGTGGGGTGAAAGTTTTCTTACCCTTTTAGAGCTTGTGCACATGGGTGGCTGAACCCATACAATGTAAATTCTAGAGTATTTTCCCTACCGAGGAGCCACCGGTACAGCCTCCAAATAGGAGTCAATGGCTGTACGCGGGTATACGCTGGATGGTCTGCGTGTCAGTAAATGTATGAGTGTTTATGCAAATTCAGCGTATAGCCATGAACACCCATTGATTTTTTTTATGTGCGAGTGTACACAGCACCTGTGGGTCCAGGGCAGGGAAATAAGCCAGAATTTATGTTGCACGACCACAGCCACGTGGATGAGCCCTAAAGCAAACCTTTGCAGGGCAAACAAAGAGCTTCACTTTAATTGTGGACCCACCAACAGCTCAAACTCACCTGTCCTTCAGTCCATGGGAGCAAAGAACAATACTGGGTACTTCCAGGATAGGAGAGCAGAAAACATGCTCCCCTTCCCATCCAAAACAATCATAGCCAACCACAGACGTTATCATTTTCAGCAAAAATTTCAAACCAGTTAGAAAATCTCTGTCAAGTCTTCCTTCCTCTACAATCATTAGATTGTGCAAACACAGCAGCAGGTTTCGGAATGATCAAGGTTGGGCATTTCCTCACTCATTATTTTAATAGAAACATTTACTTCAACTAAGGCAGGGATAACTCACCACCACTGGAGTCCTCCAAAGATATAGAGATGGGGGCATCTCATTCCCCAGGGATCCGCCAATAGCGGAGTTTTGGCTGACCCCTAAAGTATCTCCTGCTGAAGTCTTTTAATGAGCAATATACACAAGTACATTTACTTACGGTGCCCCCGCAACTGTGTATACAGGTTTTCAAAGAATCCTGATAGTTTTTAAATGCCTAAAAATACGTGGCAACATATTTTATAGCTGAATTACTATTGGCAAAAGAACTGATAACACTAAACTGATGAGCGGTAAAAGCTTTTAAAGCGTCGCCTATGGCCAATTTTGGGTATGCTAGTTTTTTGCAATTTTGCGAGTGCGCGCAATTTATGTGCTTGACATGTTTGGTGTCTATTTACCCGACGTGACCCGATCTTTTATATTTTACCAAAAAAGTGGGTAATATTAGTTGTTTTATAGCATAATGTAAAAAAAAAACGTTTTTTTCTCACAATTTTCAGTAATTTCTCCTGAATATAGTAAAAAATAAAACCCGCAGTGGTGATTAAATACCACCAAAAGAAAGCTCTATCTGTCCCCAAAAAATGGTATAAAATTCATTTCAGTACAGCGTTGCGTGACGGAATAAATGTCAGTCAAAGTACTGCAGCGCTGAACACTGAAAAATGGCCTGGCCAGGTAGGGGATCTAAACACCTGGTCTTCAAGCGGTTAAATAAGCATGTACTTTGCTCATGTAGGCGAGCATTGCTTAATCTCGATCTCCCCCACTACTTATACTCACGTTCAGTTTGCTCCCCTGCTGCTCCATTGGCTCCTGGAGGAAATGGTTCTAAGCTGTTCTGGTCAGAGCTCACACAGGGCTAAGGTTTTCCTGCACCTCCATGTGACAAGTATTTGGGCCTTGGGATTAGCTGCTATGGGAGAGATCCACAAGCTCCATATATATCCTGAAATGCTGGGTATTTTACATCACGCTGGTGGAGAACATGTTCACTTTAACAAGCTCAACTACTTCCTTGAGAGTGCCGGGAGTACTCTTTGGAGTATACTGTCTTGGGACGTATGGAGTTAGTCATGGATGTAACTAAGAACTCTGCAATTTGAAATATGTAGCTTTTATTTTACTTCTGTGGTTTAATAAAGTGACAATGCAATTGACCAAGTGAAGCTTATATTATCTTGGCAATAAAATCACCTGGGCTGGGTTATATAAACTGGAGCTTAAAGAAAGTGGAAGTACTGCTACTATCTAAACAAAGTTGCAGCTAATTACAGTGTCCTGCGTATTATAACTGTGAACATGGCCACCTCAAACCAAACTGTATCCTGCCATCATTACGCTATAACAGTGGTCTCAAAGTACCGAGCCGGTACTATGTGGCCCGCAGCCAGAAATTTGATGTGAAGGGGGTATTTTTTTTATGTGAAGGGGGGCAGTAGAAGTGCATTAGGCTACATTCACACCTGTATCTTTAGGTGCAGTTAGGGATTCCTGTATCTTTAGGTGCAGTTAGGGATTCCTGCATCAGGAACATGCGTTTCCTGCATCAGGAATCCCTAGTCTGGCGTTTAAAAGCAGCAGCTGTCACCTATTCAAGTTAATGATCAGGTGACAGCAGTTGCATGTAAACGCCTGCACACAGCATGTAATGATACGTGATACAATTACACAATCACTCGCCCTGGACGCATTAATTGTGTATTCAGGGAGAGTGTTTTCTAACCGCATTTAATAATAGCACATATTACATGCTGTGTGCAGGCGTTTACATGCAGCCGCTGTCACCTGATCATTAACTTGAATGGGTAACAGCGTCCGCTTGTAAACGCCAGATTCGTGATTCCTGCTGCAGGAAAATGCAAGTTTCTGACGCAGGAATCCCTAATCGCACTTAAACCTACAGATATGAATGGGGCCTTATTGTGAGTGTATTGGGGCCCGTAGTACCATATCGCATATAGTGAAGTTGTATTTTAAAGTATGAAATTTGGCGAGCGGCCCCCATGGGAGAAAAAAATTTGTCGAGAGGCTCTCGAGGGAATTGAGTTTGAGACCCCTGCTCTATATTGATGTCCACAGTGCCAGAGATGTTTATGATCACTATAGATGCCGACATCATGGTTCTTTGAAGTTATTAAGGGGAGCTGTCAATCAGTCACTGATTCTTTCAGTTCTCAGGCATGCAATTCAGGAAAGGAGGGTAGTCTTGTGCACAAGAGTCATACAGTAACTGATGAGCCCAAACAGCTTTGTGCACACAAAACCACATTGTTCAGAACTCCTTAACTGGTAAAAATGATTATATTATAGTCCAGGATATGCTGGCCAGCAGGGGAGTTACCGAAAGGTGTGGAAACAATTGTTGACTGTCTGACTGTTGCCATTTGCCTCTAACCAGCACAGCAGTTATTCTAGGATACAAAGGAGACAAGGAGGTGGCACTGGATGTAGGCTCTCCCTATATCATATTAATAGATAGATTTTAAATGGGAGTATATGACTACAATACACAGATTAAAAGGAGAAGTGAGTGAGCTTTGTAGAACACTTGCAGTCTTTGCTGCACACCATTCATAATTCTAATTGGTTTGAAAGTTAAGCATTGAGGTACATAGCAAAATACACAGGCCTTTTCTTTTCTTCCTGGCATTGAACGAGTATGCCAAGATGCGTAAATTCCTAAGGCAGCTGGTAATCAGTTGTTCTGTAAGCAGCCCATGATGCTTCGCATCAGAAATTCCCAACTCTGCCTCTCCAATCTCTCTGCATTCAATGTTTGCACATCCATTCTATTTTTGCTTCACCCTGTTGAAGTAAACAGGAAGCACGGAAAGCATAAAAGGTCCCACAAGATGCACTGAGGTAGACTGCATAGCACTGAACCAATAGCAAAACACTGCAGGTCCTTGCTGAGGACAGGGGGTCAAGGTCCCCTGGAAGCCTTGCTTCACCTGACTGTGATGGATCATGAAACATTTTTATAGAACAAGACAATGGTAGATGAGCAAGCTTTCCAAATTCAGTTTAATGGGAACGTTTTCAAGATAGCATCAGCAGTTCAATTTATTTTTAAAGTTGCTCTACTTACTCTAATTGCTACAATGAGGAGCAGCGCATACCTCGAAGAAATTTTTGATATGACATTTTTTTCATACTTGATGTATTCGTTTGTGTGACAAATATAGTGATTTATAGATCAGCCACTGGAGGGAGCAAGCAGTCAAATTTGCAACCACTCTGCCTCTCTGTAGAGCAACAGGTAATAATGAAAAATGCCAGGCGTATGTTCAATGTGTCGGCCGACTCCTAGACTAGGTAATGTGCCAAGGAGCAGTCATGAAACAAACACTGAGTACCACTGCTAAAGGCTTGTTCACACCAAATGCGGACCAGATCTGCATGAGTTTCTTTTTTAGCCTAAAATGGGCTTGCAGTGCGTTCCAGGGCGTGTGCATGCATTTTGGTGTGTTCCAGAGCAGAAAAAAATAGGGCATGCTGCAGTTTTTCCACATGTGCCGGATCTGAACGCTCTGGTGTGAACTAGAGCCCAAAATACCATTGGAATACACTGGATGCATTTTCGCTGCGTTCTGTAACTGCTCGGCATCTGCTCCGCGCTTGGTGTGAACAAGCCCCAACGAGTTCTCACTGATTTCTCCTGCAGTGAAATCAGGTCAGAGGGGAACCAGACTGCAGGGGGCCAAGGAGATCAACACCCCTGGAATTGTCAGTTTCCATGATTACTTTTTATTCTATAGCTTTCTCTTTTTTCAGTAAATGTATAAAGCAACCAAGTGCACGTTATTCCCAGAGAGAAACTTAAAAAGCCAACTTTCATAATTTGTTTTAAAAGAGCCCAGCCTTTTTTCATCATAGTTCTCTTTAGGGGTTACAGGAGGACATATACTAATGTCCTTCTGTGACCCAGCATATAGCGTCCTACTGCCCTTTATATGCACACAGCACAGAGCTGCGCTGCAGCCGGTACGGATCCCGACCAGTTTGTCGGGATCCACTCCGCTACCTAGTCAGCACTGGAGGAACAGAGAAGGCAGGAATCCCTGCTTGGACTGGTGACTGACAGTCACCGCTCTCTGCAGGGAGAAGATCGGGAACTGAGCGATCAGCGGTATGTGATTGCTCAGTTCTCAATCAATAGAACCGACATGTGACAGCTTCAGTGTCGGCTCGAATTATGGGGATGAGTATTTCACTCTCCACATAAATCTCCATTAATGTTTAAATAAAATACAGGGCAACTTGAGACGGCCAAGGCAATCGCCTACTACAAATAGATTGCTTCGAAAACTTTTGATCCTTACAACCTTACAGCAAAAGGTTACTGGTATGTAATTGTTATTGCCTGTCATCACAATGGAGATATTTCTCCTCACTTCCTGTTCTGGTTTCACCAGATTACATCCTGAAACACTGTCACTTGGACGAGAGTTGAAGGAAAATGGAACTTGGGCTGTAATTAAAACTGGACAGAGGTTCTAACCCTTCCCTACACTATCCAAAATGAGCTTTAGCTGGTCTGTAATCGACTATTGAGAAAAGCTCATTTAGTAGACATGACCCCCAGACTTTAAATGAGACAGGAGAGCAGTCAAGCATAGACACTATGCAGCAGATCCTGCATATGTATCAGGTAAATATGGATATGACCATAAATAAAAATATCTAAAAATTCAACACAGAAACAAGCTTCTTTCTACACTAAAGTGCATACGATTATTTTGTATTAAAGTGAACCTAAGCAAAGTAACTGGTTCGTTTGACAGCAAGTTCCATGAACAGTTTACACTTACCTATCCCCACCCTGAAAAACAAACTAAGTGGCCTTTCCATAAAAAGGAATGGCAATGTTTCATTCATGTGCAGAAGTAAGGGGCCAGCAGGAAGTTTGCAGCAGCCATTGTGCGGCTCTCAGTAGGCCATGGATCTGGCAGAAGCATGAACAGCAGAATAATAGACTTTGGGAGCTGCTGGGGGAGTTGGAAGGGAAAAACTATATAGGAAAGCAACCTGTAACTTGGTCTAAACAAATATAGATTCGCTTTAAGTTGATCACATGAGGGCTTGTTCACACCAGTACCTGCGTCCTACCGTGGCCACTTATGAACATTGCCGACGCACCAATTACAACAAATCGCACTGTTTTTTTTAAATTTTTATTGTAGTGCATCGCAACACACTGCAGTGAGAACAGTTGGTGTGCATGGACCCTCACATGTATATTCTAAAATGAGAAAAACCATCCCATGTCTGTTCCACCCTCACCATAGTGGTTACATTTAAACACGAATTTCAGTTATTTTTTTTTTTTTATTCTTTATTTGTAGGCAAAAAGGGTGGGGTACATTGCAAAGAAGTACACGCGAAGGCCACATGGCCCCGCAGAATATTAGAACAACAGACAGTGAGACTCATAATCTAAGCATGGTAACACATTGTAATATCAGGTCCGGTACCAACGTTTGTCCCCGCCCTTTTTTTTTAGGTTAATTAAACGTAAAACCAACACTACAGTCGAGGTGAGTGGTCAGGCCTAGCCCCACAATATGGGCGGCCAAGTCCACCACGATCACCCCTGAACCACACAAAGAAGCCTGACAAAGACAAACAATGACCAACAAAACGAAAGGAGGACAAAACTTAAGAGAAGGGGAAAGCAAAGTGTAGTACAATTCCCATTTCCTGTCTGCCCATAGTCGTCTCAACACCCCAGTGTGTCTACGCCCGTCCCATAGCGGGTGGCATATACCTCAATCTCCGGCATCTGCTCCACACGCTGATGCGAAAGCTGCCGAGCCCCTGAAGATTACCCATGCCCCCCAGGTAGCTACATATCGGGACTGTGACTCCCGTACACTGGCGGTTAAATCCTCCATCAGTCTAATCTCCTCCACCCGTCGCACCCACATGTCCACCGAAGGAGGGCGGGTTTGTCGCCACAGGACTGGTATGCAAGCTCTGGCTGCGTTCAGCAGGTGGATCGACAGCGATCGTTTATATGCTTTTCGGGCGAGCGTTGCCAGGTGGAGAAGATAGACCGACGGCGTGAAGGGCAGTTCATGTCCCGTGATCTCCGTTATCACAGCTGCAATGTCAGCCCAAAATGGCTGAACCTTCGGGCAATCCCAGAAGACATGTAGCAGGGAACCCTCTGCGGATTCGCAACGCCAGCACATTGGGGACACCTCTGGGTACATGACATGGAGGGTCGCGGGCACCCTGTACCATCTGGTTAAGAGTTTATACCCGGCCTCCTGGTATTTGTTGGAGACCGAAGATTTTTGGGCAAAATACAGCATGGTGTCCACTTGGGCAGGGGTGAGGTCCAGATCCAGGTCCGAGGCCCACTGACGAATGAAGTACGAAGGGGTCTGGTCCGGGGGGTCGCGCAGACCCTTCATCAAGTATGCCAGGGAGTGTCTGAGCGGCTCCGCCCGCTGGCACAGATCCTCAAATTCCGTCAGTGGCCGTTTAGGGCCGGGCACCTCCGAGAACGAGCATAAGAAATGTTGCAGCTGAAGTGCACACCACAAACGCATGGGTGGATCTGTAGTGGCCTGGATCTGTGCTACCCGTTTCCACTGACCCGACTCCTGGAAATGACACACTCGGGTGTTGCCTGAGGAGGTCAGGGCTCTCGTCAGTGGACCCAGCATCCCAGGAGGGAAACTGGGGTTCCCCACAACCGGCGTCAGGGGAGATGTGGGGGGAGTGAAACCCGGGGAGAGGAGTGTCTTCGCTAGCGCTATCCATGGTATTCCCCTCAGGGGCATTTGGCATCCCTCTTGTTCCAACCCCACCCACAATTTCAGGTCATTATGACAACACCAATCCAGCACCACCGACAGGTGCGCCGCTTTATAGTACAGCCCGGGGGCGGGGAAACTTAAACCACCCGTTTCTTTTTTCCTGGAAAGGATCTGGTGGTGCAAGCGAGCCCGCTTATTCGCCCACAGAAACCTCAAGAAGCTAGATCTCATCTGCTTAAGGAACACCGCGGGTACGGTAACGGGCAGCGTCTGAAAGAGGTAGAGCAACCGGGGTAGTATGGTCATCTTCAAGATGCTATTTGGACCCTTCCATGTAAACTCTGACCGCCACTCCCTCCTCCCGGCCCAGTTAGTTGCAAGAAGGCTCATTCCCGGCTCTGCAGCTATACATCACAAAGGGGCAGGGAATGCACCTGATGCAATCACCAGCACGGATTGGACTGGGAGGAGGGGTAGCGATCACACTTTTGAGTGAGCTTGGGTAAACTCAAGCGAACTGGGTTCCCAAAAAAGCCAGCCTCATATCTAAACCATTAAAGCGTTGCTTTTTGCAGAAAAATCTTTGTTCCGCTATGCGGTCAGTTTATATGCAACTAGTACTTGGCAGGGTTTTCCTTTAAATAATGACATTCACTCTAAAGAATCTTGCAGAGGCAGGGAGGGGGAGGGATTTTCTTCACAATAAAATATGAACTGATTCAGCAGCCGCTGCGTCTGTTCTATACATACTTTACTAAACCTGACAACCTGAGAACGCCTAATCTCTTGTTTATGAAATAAGCTCCTGCTGCTTCAAACGTCACTTGTAATGGGGTGCAGAGTACCATGGCGGAGTCATCACAGTACAGTGCAGGAGGATTCCTGTACTTCGGAAGTCAGGTCTATTGTGCATTTCATAGAAAAGACTAAATGCAAAGCAGAATGGTAATAGAAAGACAGCTACAGTAACAAAGAACTAAAACCTACAAGCACATTGGGACACATTTACCCATAAGCCTGGTCGAGCACTATCCGTGGGCAAAAAAGGAAGGTGTTGACTCCCTTCCCCCCGGGCTATTGTATTCAGGCAGTGGAGTGTGTGTTGATGCTAGAATACCTGAACAGTGACTGCAGTTGATTTACTGCAATCACTGTTCGGCTGAGAATTTTTGGGAACAAAGCCAATTAAAGAAATTCTACTTTTGTCAAATTGGGGGCACCAACTGGCCAAATTTTGGCCAGCAGGATTGGCCTAAATTCAAGCAGTGTATGACCAAGTGAAGACTACACATGAGTTACCAATGCAACCGGCACCTGCGAAGAAAAAAATGTATCTAAACTCAAAAATAAAAATATAATCTTTTGCAGCCTACCAATCTTTAGATGTGCTTGCACTAGTTTTCACTCTTTTCCCTTTATTTTCCTCTGGTGATCCTGTCAGTAGCACACTTCCTGTCCTAGGGTGACAATGCTCAATGTACTGTACTGCATCTATGGAAGAGCAATGTTGTTACCATAGGACAGGACGGCAGAACAACCTCCAATCTAGGGCTGCAACAACTAATCGACATTATCGATTATAATCGATTGAAAAAGTTGTCAACTTTTTCAATAATCGATTAATCGGCTTCCGATCAACCTCTTCTCTATACGATAGGGGGAAAAGTTTTGTAGTCAGTGATAGCTGGGAACAAACGGCTAAAAATGCTGCATAGGCTGAGTGAACAGGAAGTTATCAACTGACAACGTGTCTGGCAGGATCAACACTTGCACTTACTCAACAGAGAGAACAATACACTTCCAATAGTATATTTAACAGACCAACAGTACCAAGTTAGGGTTTGTATACCCTCTACATATAAAAGGACTGTGTTCTTATGGGTCTTACTTGGGAGATCTATTGAAAGGACTGAGGGGGTCTATAGAAATCATACCCTCACGCCTAACTTTCAAAGGTAGTTTTTCCTAATTGGTCTCATTGAAACAATCAAACCACTCACAATCTGTATGCGTCCAGTGACAGAAGGCACAACCGAGTGTGGCCTTTTATCCCTTTTATTGTAGCCAAATCGCACTTCTCTAAAGCCCCCTTCCGTTGCCTGCGTAGGAGCCTGGGAGCAGCCAATGAGGTCCGATGAGGTGGAGTGATATTTATAGCCTCAGTATTTTCAGAAAGGAGGCAGGCCTGTGTGTGCTGACAGCGAAAGGTTCCAGCAAATATACCACATACATCAACCCCCGTTCCAGGCACAGAAGGAATAATAGCCTGCTGCTAACCATAAAACCATGTTTTCAATGGACTGCTGAGCACAAAACCACATAAAGTAGATGACAAGAATGTGTTCGGAAGACAAGCAGTTTATTAATGCCAGTCAGGCGTGTGGGCTTTGACATCAGCAATCCACATGCAGGTGTACCTAAAGCACTAATGCAGTATAAATCCTTTTCATAATGATCCATTGCAGTAGTACCCACACACAAGAAGCACCCATTACCATATTTCAGCTAGATTCCAGTCAGTCGCTATTAATTAGCAGGGAAACTGTATTCCCCGCATCTCACTAGAAGAGAATTCAACGCTTGCAGATGGATTCGCACATGCATCAAGTCATCAGCATGATGGATCCGTCTAATTGTAACAGACTGGACACCAGGGTTGAAAATGTCGTTCTGAACCACGTTCCCTTATATAAAGGCAGGCTGAGGTGGAGAGGATCCTTACAGAAAAGAAAACACTGACTGCTGCTGGATTTGCCAAGCACCACAACAATCTAATGTTAGATCGAGAGTACAGATGATGTCTAAAGCCATACTATACCTAACAAAGAAGAAGAAAAGTCTTTAGAGTTTCTAGCTGCATTACTTCTGTGCTACCACACGTAAAAATGCAGATACCGACTTCCTAAAAAGTCATTATTTGTGTACTGTTAGGCATGCCTTTCTTTGTGACAGTACTGAGCACTGCATTGCGGGAGATGGGGGAAGCCGTTTGGCCCCATACCAACATGTTCATGGATTTACATAGGAAACTACCACAACAGAAAGGGTAGGCAACCAGGAGTGACCAATGTATGATATGGCACCAAAGGGTGTGGTCTACCCGTGTGTGCTGTCGATTCCATTTGGAAAACAATGTGATAGGTTTGGTTTCGATGACTACCTTGAAGCCAAACCTGGTTTTCCCCACCAGAATCACACCCTTCAGCTCAAAACAGCCGAAATCCCTTAGAGTAGAGCTGCAACAACGATTCAATGTAGTCGATTAAAATCGACGATCGAAAACGTTGTAAACGTTTTCGATCGTCGATTATTCGGCTATCCATTACATAGCCTGTTCGTGGCTCCACACACAAGCCGTGCACGCCACACCCACAGAACGCGCACGCCGCGGTTCAGCCTCCAATCCCGGCACGCCTTACATCTAGCAGGTGCCGGGGATGGGAGCGCGACAGGTGTCAGCCAGGGGACGGAGACTATGGCTGGGGACGAGCTGGCATCCAGGCTGAACCGTTCAGCAGAAGACATGGAGGTAATGTTCAGACAGTAAGTGCCCCGAGCACCCCGGAGCCTGGGACCCGACACCGTGCACCCCAATCCACCATCATACCCATCCTCTGCACCCTATTCCACCATCATACCCATCCTCTGCACCCCATTCCACCAACATACCCAATGTCTGCCCCCCATTCCACCATCAAACCCATCCTCTCCATCCCTGCACTCCATTCCACCATCATACCCATCCCTGCACTCCATTCCACCATCATACCCATCCTCTGCAACCCATTGCACCATCATACCCATCCCTGCACTCCATTCCACCATCATACCCATCCCTGCACTTCATTCCACCATCATACCCATCCTCTGCACCCCATCCCACCAATCATACCCATCCTCTCCATTCCATCATGATACCCATCCTCTGCACCCTATTCCACCATCATACCCGTCCTCTCCATCCCTGCACTCCATTCCACCATCATACCCGTCCTCTCCATTCCATCATCATACCCGTCCTCTCCATTCCATCATCATAACCGTCCCCTCCAATAACACCATCTATAGAGATGTATTCACATCAGATCCCAGCAATAATACATTATATACAGCGCAATGCAGAATACCAGCAGCATACCAAAGTTATGTCAGGCACAAAATTGCATGAGCCTATGAAACAGTAAAAAATTAAAATACAATCATGCCACTTTGGTTCTTATAATATGTCTTTTCAATGCATAAATATTTAAAGCTGCTTGCTAGCTGATGCGTTTCGGGGAATAGCTAGCAAGGCAGCTTTGTGTGGGGGGGGGGGTCTGCCTTGTACCATTCATTCAGTGATTACCATTTGAGTAGTATTTTATGTCAGCTTCTAAGTTCATTGATTAATATCATTGGGAGTCTGCTGAGCGCTGTGGTGTGCATTTTTCTGGTACTATGTGAAAATGGTTAACCTGAGTAACGCTGGGAGATAACCAGTTTGAAATAAAATTCCAAGCTCAGGGTTAATGGTAAATTAAATAATGCAGAAAAGAGAAGGACCATATAAAAAGAAAGAATAGCAGTAGCCCCGATTTGTTCTGGTATCTTATAAAGCTGCTCTCTTATCTAGGTAGAGTGACAGTTATTAGCATTGTGGACCAGCATATTCCTGAACTCGTTTTCATTCAAGTTTCTCTCCCTGAGGGTGGACACTCATGCTTATCCAATAATCTAAAGATACTTATACTTATGCCATTTTTAAGCACATAATCTAAAGATACTTATGCCATTTTTAAGCACACCAGGGAACAATTTAATTTCTACACCAGGGGTGGGCAACTCCAGCTGTTGTGGAACTACAAGTCCCATGAGGCATTGCATGACTCCCAGCAGCAGAGGCATGTTGGGATTTGTAGTTAAGGCACAGCTGGAGGGCTGGAGTTGCCTACCCCTGGTCTACAAGATCCTTTACAGCCCTAAACAAAATATCTCAGGGGATCAATCAAACAGATTATAATGCCTCAGGTTCAATTCAGCTTTGCTACAAGGATATGAGTGAGGGCTCATTCACAACAGAATGCACGTTTATATGCACATAACACACCGTGAGTTCTGAATGAGCACTGCCTTGCACGGTGATGCAATCATAAAACTTTGCAGGTTTTTTTTCCTATTTCTCCAACTGTATGTATTTCCTATGTTTTACTGCGCATTGAAATGAACATGTCCTACTTTATTGCACCACTTTGTTTCATGAGACATCATAAGATGGTGTAATTGTGCATGAACAACCAACATATACTTATTTAAGGCCAACTTCAAAACACATTGGTAGGTAGACGGCAAACTACTAAAAAAACGTTTTCCCCCGGAGGACACTACAGGACTGGAGAACAAAAGCATATGATGCTCCAAACAAAATCCTAAAAGTGCATGTGTGCCCAGACTAGGAACTGTAAAGTATTTACATATTCTTAACAAGCAGTAAAAGGGCTTAAATACAAACCATCACTGACATTTCTAGATGTGTGTACTGTGAAGAAAGTTATTTGCAACAATCCCCAACGATCTCATAGCAAAGACTTTCAGATTTCAGTCATTTTCTAGCAGCTTGCAAACATCTGCTGTTCATTTATATTAAAGACTGCCAAGATTCTAATCTCTGTAGAAAGTTAGGAGGATTTAATCTGAGAAATATGAAGATTCATTTTTCCACAATGCCTATAACTACAGAGACGAATGAGGCATTGTTTTAAAAACCTATACTGCCTGTTTAGTATAGTCTGGGCACAGGTTCATGTTCAATCTGGTAAGTACGCTGTTCAAAATCAGCTCTGCACCCCTTGTTGTATATTGTATATGTGCCAAATGAAGGAGAGAGAAAAACAATTTCATACTTGGTAGCTTTGTCAATGAGCTTTGCAATAGCCAACCTTTTCCCTATTAACTGGACAGCAACCTTTGATTCGAGCTCATGGACTGCCGCCTTCTGTTCACCATATAGCTATATATACCTCACAACTGCCCTTTTAGAAACAAATTCCTTGGTTACAGCATTCCACTGTTCCTCCTCAGTTGTGCCTGTTTATGGTCTGATGATTAAACCTTATTAAAAAATATATAAACTACCAAACATTGGGGTGTTATAGTAGTGTGTCATTTCAATACATATTTTGCTCTAAAAAAGTGTCCCTCTTTCTCGTCTCAGAAAGTTGGGAGGCATGCCAATATGATCTATATGGTGCCACAGAACTTAATGTTCAACAAGAGAATACTGGACTACGGTACTTAAATGCAAAAGACTGCCTTTTGAGCATGTGATATATTTTTAAGCTGCACTGTCAAGCCTAGGCATATGTAGGCCAATGCAAGTCCTTTGACACTGTGGCTGTTTAATATTAAGCATCAAAGTATTTTAGGCCTTCTTTACTGCAGCTAGAAATGCTGGATAAGGTTATGCTAAAAATGGCTCGCCACCAATCCTATGAAGATCCCTATTTGGTCATTTCTACAACTTGTCTGTTCTGCTAAATCCTGTATTTATATGCACAAGCAGCACAAGTTAAAAGATAACTATGGACAAACTTTTAGGCCATAGTTCTCCTTAGGGTCACCGAAGGATATTAGTAAATGTCCTCCTGTGACCCAAAACTTAGCATATAGCGGGCTATTGCCCGCTATATGCTGACAGAGCAGAGCCACGCTGCCGCTGGGATGGATCCAGACAATATTTGTGGGATCCACCCTGCTGCCAATTGACATCTGGCTCCGCCTCTCTAGAGCCAGCTATGCCCACCCCCTCTCCTGTCTGTTCCTCCAGTCAGTGCTGGAGTTAGAGAGAGAGGGGAGGACATTTTTAAGGCATCATCTAAGGTCAGTATCTACTTTCTGCACTGAGATGCCGGCTCAGAGATGAGATAATCATGTCCCAACTCTTTCTTCAACACTTTTTCCCTTACCTCTTCATCAATCGTTTTCTCTTTTCCTTCTTAATCTTCCACAGTGTGCCCACAATGGTTTCCCTAACTGGGTGGGGTGGGCCCCTTGTTAGTGACCCGAGCTACATGACACTCTCGACGGTCTATAAATGCCTAACCTTACTCTGGTGGAGAAGACATGCCTTGAGACTATGAGGGTTGTGGGGGCTTATGATGCTGCAGATACTGTTTGTATTTCAATTATTACCTTGCTATGAGGACACCATGGTAGACTGGACTGTTTATTAACTAGTACATCCTTTCCTGTTCATCTGTTTTGTCTTAATTTATATGTTGCTTAAAAAAATAAAGTATTAATAATAATAATAATAAAAAAAGAGATGAGACAAACACGTACATCCTGGTGCCACTTGCTATGCAGTCTCATCACTAGAAGAGAGGAGACTGAGGAATTATAGCTCATCAGGAATGTATTTATATGGACTTGTAAATATATGGCTTTCAGTTGCTCCCAATTAATTCCTTCATACATATGTCCCAATACTGGTGTTCCTATACACTGGAGCAAGACTACATTTTACAAAAGCAAATGGTATGTGGCTTCCACATTGCTATGCAGTCATATGTAACGGACACCTATAATTGTATTTAAACTTATGATAGAAGCAGGTTTCTAACCTGGGGCCACTTTGCTTGCTTGCATTCAGTGTTGCAATTAGTCAAGATGAATGGATAACTCACTCGTCGTTCCTGAACTTGGAACAAAGTCTACCGGGTTCAAACATTAAAAGAAAGACATTGCTTACACAAGACTCCAAGATCTGTATTCGATAACTGTTTTTTAAAGGTAAATCCCAGCCTAGGAAGAACAATCTGTATTAGTGGCTCTAATGTTAGCACCAATCTTCATCTGGTACAGTGTTCTTGCTTAATCAATATGGCTGCCGCCATTCCTAATGTTATGAATGGCACTGGCTTCATGGGTCCCCATGGTCCAAGCACCGCCCTCTGTCGTATTTCATTTCAGTACATTGCAATGAATGTTGTTCAGTGAATGCTCGTCTTTTGAGCCATTCAATATGACATTTTTGGACTTGGTGCACCATTAGGAAACCCACCAGGTGTCCCATCATGGTACTTGCAAATTTGGAGGGTTCCAAGTAAATAAATGAGAAATGGTGTTTCTTTTTAACTGTGAATTTATTTAGCCACTTAGCCCCTCCTTACAAAATGCTGAGAAAAGTTTAATTTCTGAAAGTTGTAAGATTACGTTAAACAAACCAGTCAAATAATATGCAGTTGAGTGCTTAAAACACAGAAGGAGGTGGTCGATTCCTCTGTAAAAATGAAATGAAAATTGCATTTTCTGCCATTAAATATAGTGCTATGTACTAAATCGTCAAAAAACATAACACCTCTTTAGGACTAGATTAGGTATTTGTAAAATAAACGTCTTTGGTCAAAGGGCTGCTGTGCTTTCAGTCCAAAGTAATCAAAGTGTGAACAAGGCCAAGCACACAAACAAACATTTAGAATAATGGCTTTTCTCCCATAGGATCCACAGTACAGTCCATACATACTGACAGGTAAATGTTTTCAACAGGCAGATAGTCCAGTAGAAGAAGACGATCAGAACGTTATCCAAAGAAGCTATTTCCAACCCAAACAAAGCTTGCAGCCAGAAAAAAAAATAAGCAGATGTCGTGTTGTGATCCAACACTTGGCGACAGTTTTCGGTGCCCAAACAGAGCAACGCTGGATTGGCATCACAAAAGCAAATGCCTTGAAACATATGCCATTTGAGAATTTTCAGATACGCCATATATTACTACAGCCCTTCCCTGAGAACCAAATTGATGCTCCCTTTGGCCTAAAATGTACCCCATGAAAAATACAACTGACATTCAGTCACCTATAGAAATATAGGCACGGACAGAGCCAGCAGCCCAAAAAGTCAAAGCATATTAGATGAGAAATGTTACGAAGCGCCAGGGGCTATAAGCAATGGTTTGGAAGATCGTTGTACATGAAAAGGTTACATAGAGAATAACAGGAGAGAAAAATAGCAGAAGAGCAGCTCTATAATAAAAGATCTCAGCCCTCTATTAATAAGAAATTGGTAGTTTTTACAAGTTAAACAAATGTACTACAGGGGCCAGAGCCATGCAGGAGGAAACGGGCAATTAGAGGTCTCTAAGGACAGAAAGAATGTTCCCTTTTTGCTTAATTTGTGTGCTTGTTCAAGTAAGCCCTGCAGGCTGCTACATTAGTAATAGGCACAAGAGAAGCTGGCGTTTCACGGGCTTAACTCTTTGTGGTTTGCAAAAAAGAAAAAAAAAGACATTTCTGGTAGTAAAAGGGTAACTACCTCTCACCACCCCTGTTCTGCTGTCAATTGCACCATGCTCACTTTGCCAGTAGCACTCTTTACCCTGTGGCATAGCCGATATAAATATACCCAATGTAAATACCCCATAGCACTTCAGGATGAGCTCCCTGTCTGAGTATTGCATCCAGATAACAGGCTGATTATAGAGCCAATTTGTATCTTTATCTGATATGCTCATTTCTCTAAACAGTGGAAAACTTATTTGGGGCTTATTCTACAAATCAGGGCAAAGACTATGGATACGGTGTAGTTACCCAAAGGAAACAATTAATTTTTCTTCCCAGTTTACTGCAATTGTATGAGCAGAAGATAAAGCCAGATCGTTGCTATGGGTTACTGCACTTTGAATTGTGCCTTAGTAAAGAAGCGCAGTTATGCAGCAATCAGGCACTCAATACTGTGACACTGAGAAGTCATAGCAACACTTAAATTGGTTTCATCACCAGTTAAATGAACAGGAAATTGCACAGAAACCCAAGACAAGACAATTTCATACCAGAGGCCATGCTGTAGAATCCTGGGCGTCCGGTCAGAGGCGCAGTGAAGGCACCACATGCTGCTGGTGGCGGAAAGGACAGACTGGTTGCTTCTCTCTCCACTGCCCGGCTAACTGACCCCCCTTTCCTGCGATCGCCCAGATGTTCCCCTTCTTGCAGAACAGTGGCTATGCCGCCTCTTAGCCGAGCACAGTGACAACAGCCAAAAGGGGGGTGGAGCAGTCCATGACAGCCCAAAGAAGGGGAGTGGGCACTGGGAACAGGACAGGAAGGAACCAACACAAACTGTTTAAATGCTGAGAGATGATGGGATAAAGATCAGAGATATGCTCAAGAGACATAACACGCAGCAAGGATGCAGCCTAGAAATGAGGAACAGAATGAGGACAATAGATGCGGATGCTCCATGGGATAAGAACAATGGCAGCCCCCTGTCAAAGGACTAAGGTTCTAACTGACCTTTACACGCATAACTTTGCATGCTGTTAACTGGCTCTTTGCACCAAGGAATGTATCTAGCTACAAAAACAGGATTAAAAGTCATTCTGCTCATGAGACTGCCCTCCCTTCCTCTAGCAAACTGTGCCATTTGTGCATCTGTGCAAAGCCAAGGTGTCTCGTGCCATGACTAGCAACAAAGCCTTAATGTGCTTACCTAGAACTGACTAACTTTTTAATCATGTGGCATTTTGCAGCTGTAAGATAGTTCAGAGTACAATGCTGTATGTATGGGGGGGGGGGGACCTAACGTGCACCCACTGAGAAAAAGGGGGGTCAGGAGTACCAGCATCTTTTCAGCAGAGTCTCAACCAGCCGAGGATGCAGTTGCCATGGGGATGAATAGAGTTGCTATGGTTACAGTAGGAGGAGTGAAGGAGGAGGGAGAACAGAAAGAAAAAAATAGACCTAAAAAGAGTTCGAGTGCCCATTGCCATGGAGATACAAAGGTGGCAATTATTGTTACATGTATAGTCAATGTATATTTATATATAAATAGACATTTCTACACAAATTAAGCACACCCAGATGGAGATCCTACATAATGAGTTCTGTGATCCTATAATAACATAAGTAACACATACAAAGTGTTTCTTTTACAGGTTACACAGAGAAGGTTACTTGGCATCCTTCTTACAGCTCAAGAGACGTCCAAAAAAGTACTGCTTCTGCCTAGGTTCTAATACATGGTCCACTACTTTTTCTTTCCTGACTTTCATCAGAGGCTTCAATGAGGAGGAAGAATGAGGTAAGCATTAATATTTGTGCTATCATATTATAGGACATAACTCACAAGTGCTACATTACTACGTGGCCTTTATAACAGTCATCTTTCTAAACTAGTCTGCTGGTATAGACACATACCTGCTGATACTGGTGGCCTCTAGTGTAGACCTTCAGGCCTGGTGATTAAAGTATACAAATTGGAGTCCAGGCCTATGACCATTTTATCTCCAGCACCTACGTAGTGCCAACATAGTCTGCATAGCGGAGCAAAGAGGGTTGGGTATAGGGTACACAAACAATGGCAATGGCATTGCCCCAGAGTAGCTTATGACCCAAAACATCTTCAAGTCATGCAAGCACATACACACTTTGGGGAAAATCTGGTCACAAGCAAATAGACCTACCAACATGTTACGTGTAAATCATTACACCTCAAGGAAACCAATGGGGGAATCCTACAATCTCTATGTAAATGGCCCTGAACTGAACAAAGGACCCCAGTGCTACAGGAAAGAGTTCTAACCACTTAGCTATGGAAAACTACTCACATTCCTACAGATGTTATTCTTAATAGGCCATGCCAGCTAGAGAGTCAAAGGACTGTGCTGCCATGACAGCAACACCAGTGCTGTCCTGTTTGCTACCACCCTGCAAAGATGGTAGTCAGCATACGTTTTCTAGGTCTGTAACTCACTACATTGTGACACGTCACAACCATACAACTAGCAATTTCTTAAAGACCAGGAATAGTAACAAAGATTTCTGTTAAAACAGGTTCCTTATATATAAAGTATAAGCTCAGCTCCAGATGAAGTGGTTCCTTTGAAGTGCCACAAGTTACTTTTTTACTTTTTTTTTTAAAGATGAACTCTAAGCAGATATAAATGACACAAACTGATGGGAGTTCTGCCCTTATTACTGCATTATTAAATGCATTTTTTTAATACAAGCAGTATCATTTCCTGCATTTGACCTGAATTAGTTCATGTGCATGCACATAGGAGAAGAAAGCAAAGTGAGAGATGAGCTTACCTGCTGCTTCTCCTTCACTGTCCAGTCACAGGATGGGGGCGAGTACACAACAGCCCTGGGCTCAGAGGAAGTGTGTTGAATTATGCTAGCAGCTATTAAACTTGACTTGACATTCTGTAGTGGAAAAGGAGTACTAAGAGGGGCAGCCTAGAACTTAAGGCGACTATCACAACAAAAGTTACTTTATTTTATCTTTATTTGGGCTATTATTTTACTGCAGTTTTGCTTTACCATAAACCTGTCAAAACAGCCGTTTTAAACATTTAAAATGCAAAGTCCTGCCTAAGAACAAATGTCCGTTACCCTTTATAGGCAATAAACCCACTTCTATTCGTCTTACTAATTCGGTTTAATTTTATTTCTAAGGACTTGACTTCTCTGACTTGTGTTAACCCCCTACCTACTTACCATCCAACTATCCACTGAGAACACTTCCATGCAGGGCAAAGAAAACAGGGTTTCTTTTCATTCCCTGTCCCAAGCAGCACAATATCACTCTTCCACTACTACTCTTCACTACTTCGCCACCACATGTGACTTGAAAGGTCTGTGTCAACAGGCTTGTATGGAAATGAAAAACTGGGCAACATAGGCCCTAAATGTATGTGAAAAGCAAATATATATATAGCCGATTATATATATA
>NW_017308061.1:134954-138387 GCF_000935625.1 Nanorana parkeri
GCCTGAGGCGATTTGCACTCTCATATGCTTCTTATGCTGCCCGTAACATTCCATCACCCTTATAAAATGAGGAGTGTGACAAAAGTCGGCACATAACAAGTATAAGGTTATGTTATACTTAACCTTATACTTATCTCCGAGGGAGACTGAAATCACTTATCTCCGAGGGAGCTGTGTTACGTGACCACAAGAACACAAACTGCACACACAGATAATATGCCCATGTCTACAACAGGCAAAATAATCGAAAGGTATACAAAGGCATGAGATGACAGTCCTTTCTTTTCAGCCAATAACCCAATGCCTGTGGGTGGCCCCTGAGTCCACCAGATGTCTGCTGTTGGGAAGGACATCGGTTGGGCAAGTTAAGAAATCTGTTATGATAGCTTCTGCCTCCCTACTTATAACCCGGGACCAGGGTCCCTCTCCCTATCACGTTACCGCCACTGAATGGACTCAGGCAAACCTTCAAGTTAGTACAACATTCTGCAGGACTCTGACGGTGCACACACCATGCCTGCATAATCAACTGACCTTTGAAGTCAATGAGTAGCTTGAAGGAAACCTGTGCCAAGAAAATATGACGTCTGTCAGTGCTGATATTTCCTTCTGAAAATACCATTTGCTGGCTGCTATGCAGATCCAGTGGATTCAGTGCTTTCTGGACCAGTGACCTGAATGCAGATTAGAAGTTCAGACTTAACCCATGCACAAAAGACACTTCTTTGATACATTTGGGATTCCATTCAAGTAGCACATCAGGATGGAATTTTTAAGGGCTTTTGAACAAAATTAGTTGACTTAATAATGGCAAGACTGAATGCTCTACTGAACAATTTCAAAAAAACGTTTCAACAAAATTCTTACAGTGTATTGACCATAGGGCTTTAGGGCAGGATCACACCATTTTCCGGACCAGATCTGGAACGCAGTGTATTGTGTTTTGCAGCGGTTTTGCAGTTTTGTTTCTTTAAAGCTTAAAATGGTCTTACAGGTGCGTTCCAGTGTGTTTGTATGCATGTATATGTGTTTCTATGCATTCCAGTACATTCCAGATCAGACAAAATAAGACCAGCAGTATTTTTCTGGTCTGGTCTGGAATAGACTGTGCTGGTGTGAACAGAGGCCAGAAATAGCATAGGGATACATTAGGATGCATTCTGGGTCCGGAAACAATCTGGTCTGGAGATGATCTGGATGTGGTGTGAATGGGCCCTTACTCCATGAAGAGCCATTCATGTAATCTGTTCAGTGGTCAACTGATACCACAAGCAATTAAATCGCTATCAAGTTTGGTGGCATGACTGAGATACTAGTAATCTCAGTATCAAGGGATCACTAGCAAAAGATTAAAATTACTCATGTAGCTAGCTCTAAGACAAGCTTGTCAAACGTGTGGCAGAGGAGACCATCAGACGGCTGCAGGGAAGGTGCCCACAGCTGTAGAAAGATGCTGGTGGTGGGCAGGAGCTAAGGCCGCAGCTAAATGTGGAACCCGCCCACCACCTGTCAGTCTCAATTGTAGCAATCGCCCACTTACTGTCACTCTCCAATGGGGCTGGCTGCAGGCAGTGATTAACAGGTGGTGGGCGGGCAGGATCATCAGTGAAGCCGTAGCATGTACAATGACGCTGGTTAGAGTTGACACAGCATGCCTGTTCCTGCAAGACCCTAGGAGCTGTGGCTGTAAAGTTTGTGACTAATCTCTGTGACCTGTCAAGGTTGTTGGGTGGGCAGGGAGCATGGAAAGGTGGTAGGCAGTGACTTTGTGCTGAATAAGGTTTACCTGGACAGTGAATGTAAGTTAGAGAAGGTGCTGGTCAGTGAATATGACTAAATAAAAGTTCACATTTAAAACATTTCAATTACATCTGTCAGAGTGCGGCCCACGGATAAATGTGCAGCTGTTTTTGCAGCCCATCCTTAGACTTGAGTTTGACATGCCTCTTTTTTGCCATTCTTTAGTTTAAATGCAACTCCACTTTTGTGGAGAAAAAAAAAACAACCCCCGCCGGTTGATCAACGTACATTGAGTGATTTTTTTTTTAGGGCTGCAACAAGTGATCGATTCAATCGGTAATGAGAATCGTTGTCATCTATTATCACCATCGATAAGTTGAATCCGCAGCTGCCACCACTCTTCTCCTCTGTTCTTCTCCCCACTGGTGCCGGCTGCAGCGATCTGGGTCCCTTTCAATCCCCGCCTGTATCAGCAGAGGCAGCGGGGACACAGACTGCTGCAGCCAGCCTGCACCAGCAGGGAGGAGAGACCTCCCTGTTCCTCCGCTGCGGGCCGTGCTTTTGCTGCTTACCCCATGCCCCCGCTGCTCCCCGTCCCCGCTCTTCCGCCAGCGGTAGAAATCCGGTGTCAAAACATCAGCGGCAGGAAACAATAGCCAGCCTGCTATTCGCTATTTTAAATAGCAATAGCAGGCTGGCTATTGCTCACTGCATGCTGTGTTGACATTCAGCTGACTCAGCAGGCAGCTGTCATTCCCCAATGAAGTGGAAACGTGACCTAATGCCACCTCAACCACTTGTTGACCAGGCGTTTACACCACCTTGCTGTCCAGGCCATTTTTACGTATTCAGCGCCGCGGTAATTTGACTGACATTTATTCCGTCATGCAACGCTGTACGGAAATTAATTTTATACCATTTTTGGGGGACATGTAGAGCTTTCTTTTGGTGGTATTTAAATCACCACTGGGGTTTTTCATTTTTTACTATATTAAGGAAAAATTACTGAAAATTCTGAAAAAAGGTTTTTTTACATTATGTTATAATACATTTATTATTACCCAATTTTTTCGTAAAATATAAAAAGACGGGGTCACGTCGGGTAAGTAGACATCAAACATGTCGAGCTTTAAAATTGCGTGAACCCGCGAAATTTAAAAAAACTACCATCCCCTAAATTGACCATAGGCATTGCTTTAAAAGCTTTTACCGCTCATCAGTTTAGTGTTATCAGTGACTAATGGCCCTAGAATTATTGCTCTCACTGCAACGTATGCAGCGTATGTAACATGTACGGTGTAATGGGCACAATCGTCATTTTTCAAACATATGCGCGTCCAACGCATATTTGCATGTGTGAATGTATGAGTAGGAACTTTTAAAAAAAAATGTAGTGTTTTTTAAAAAAAATTTCATGAGTGACTAATTTTTGTTTTGCAACTTTCATTTTTTTTTCACTTAACTTTATTGTTATCACATAGGGGGCTAAGAAACCCCCCTATATGATAGCAAAGATATGCGACAGGTCCTCTTTATGGAGACATTAAGACCCCAAATGTCACCTAGGGACCCCCAAAGAAGCTGATCTATGTGCTATCACATAGGGGGCTTGTGTAACCCTCCCTTGTGATAGCAATGAAGTAAAAAAAAATTTAAAAATAATTAAGCTGAATAAAATAAAAAATATCCCCCC
>NW_017308061.1:138412-151253 GCF_000935625.1 Nanorana parkeri
TGGCAAGCGTCATTTTTGGTCTCGGACTAAACATTCTGCTGCGGGATGTGTGTTGTGGTGCCAATAATTTTAATGGCATTCCAAACGCACCTCTCGGCCGTAGCGTGATCACCTGCACTGGAATGCACGGTACTGCAATGCCATGCGTTCCAGTGCAGTGCAAATGTAAAAAATGTGCATGCAGTTTTATTCTGAAGTAACCTTTGTAATACTACATCTCTGTATTTAATTTTAAATAAAAGATGTTATTTTTTTAAATTTGATTAATCAAAAAAACTTAAATCGGCCAACTAATCGATTATGAAAATAATCTTAATTTTTTTTAAATTAAACTTTGTTACAGATTTGTTCCTGTTTCTGTTCTTAGGAAAAAGCTATTTGTCTCACCATGTCCTTTCCAGACTGATTCCTGAAAGGGAAGTTCGGGTTTATTTCAACCACCGAGTGCACATTCATTGTTCTAATGAGGAAAGTATCTTATTGCAGACTTCTTGGAAAATCTGTCAGCCAATCACACAAGCAGGGAATTACATTTCAGGGGAGACCTCGGACACCAACAGTGTACAGAACGCCTCCAGTTTTCCACACTATATTACATTTTTCCTTTACGTTTGAACACTAAAGAAGAAATGTTTCACACCATACTGCCACATGAACCAGGATCTACTTGTACACCAAACACAATCCAGGAATAATCTGCCCACATCAAACACATTTGTTAAAAGGGAACTAAAGCCAAACTTTTTTTTTTGCTTTAGTCCTTTTTTGGGTCAAAGGAGTTAATTTACTAATGAACTTATGTGCCCCCATCTAGTGGGCTGCTGCCCATTATTTGCTGACAGCGCAAAGCTGCGCTGCACCTGGAAAAGATCCCTATGATATTGTCGGATCCACCCCACTGCCTGATTGACAGCTGGCTCTGCCTCTCTGGAGCTAGAGCCAGCTGTGCCTGCCCCCTTTAACCTGTCCGTCCAATGAGTGCTGGAGGATCAGAGGGGGGGAATCCCTGCAGGAAGCGGTGACTGAAAGTAAATGCTCTCTGCAAGGAGAAGCCATGAGCTGAGTGATCAGTGGTTTGTGATCACTCAGCTCTCAATTTATAGAGCCAGCATGTGACCCCAGCAGTGTCCCACACCAGCTTTAAGTATTGGGAAGAGTACATTTTACTCTCCCAATACTTTTCCTTTGATATAAACAGTTTATATAATCTATTATTTCTTGTCTACAAAAGCACAGTTTGTATTACTTAATTTACTAGGGAAAAAGCAATGAATTGTCCTCATTCTATACCAGCCCTTGATGCAATCAATTCCTCTGATGGACCTGTGTAGATTTGTGAATTGTGCACCTGTATGAGCACACCTTCTACTTGCAGAACATTCTGCAGGAATAGATACTCGTCTAGTACAACAGCTTAAAGGTGCCCATACACCTTACGACCATCGCAAGACTTTTGTCTTGCGATGGTCGTATGCTCATTAAAAGCTCGTACGATCTGCCCACCTTGGACGGGCAGATCGTACTTGCGATCATCGGAAGACTGCCCCGCTGAGAGGCGGGCTTCCGATGACGGCAATGCAGAACGGGCAGTGTGCGCGTGCGCACACTGGCCCGTTCCGCAGCTATCGGGCTAGCAGGCTAGAAACCTGCCGAGAATCGTACGATTCTTGGCTGGTTTTTAAGCATGTTGGCTCGACAAAAGACGTGCGACCGTACAGTAGAAACGGTTGCACGTCTTAGTTCACACTGCTCGATTCTCGTACGATCGCGGGATTTCGCCCGATTCTCGTACGAGAATCGAGCAGTGTATGGGCACCTTAATGCAGCGCCACCACAATCAGCCTGAGCTGCTACATTCCAGATGTATAAACCTTCATATACAATGACGTGTACTACAAAGCATGACACGGTTCCATTCACAACAAAACAAATGACAATGATTCAACTATCATGATATCCTTTACACAAAGTCTCAGAACCAATAAAATTCATTGGAACCACCACTGTCAAATGATAATTTGTCTCAAGGCATGGGTAAAAGCATCGAAAGCCATTACATATTTGATGGTGTAGGGAAGGGTTAGAACTCCTGTCCCTGTTTAGTTTTTTGCCATCTGTCATGTGATATTTTCCTTCACTTCCTGTTCTATAGACAGCAGGAAGTTAGAGGAATCCCTGCAAAGTCAGGGAAATACTTTAAGACGGTTGCCACTGCAACAAGTGTGCCTGTGGAAAGATGTCCCCTCTATTCCTGTTGGTGACAATGGAATATTTCAAGTTGTCCCAGTGACAGAGGCAACTGGACAAATAGGGTGAATTTCCCCACTGATGGCACTAAACATCACTGAACTGGCAGGCAGTGGCCTGATTATCCAATTGTCCTGACTACAGAATAGCTGCTGTATGTAACATCGGCACACCATGGCTTCTGCCACATACTTTGGGTTTAATAAATGTCTGGTTTCATTACACGTTTTGCTGCCAAGCACTTTGGACTGGATTCTTTATAAACATCAATCAGCTTTTATTAGGATTGCTCTCCTCTCCATGCTGTTAATTCCCATGAACTTTTTGAAAGGATTTAGTCTTATCCCATACTCGAAAGGTGCCCATACACTGCACGATTATCGTACGATAATCGTGCAGTGTATGGGCACCTTAAGACATATGTGGATTTCCAATTATCCATACAAATGACATCCTGCAGACAGCCACATTCATAACAAGACTCGGACATAGTTCCTTATTGTGAGCTCAGCCTGTGTTCTTGGACAGGATGGGATCTATTAAAGGGAAACTGGTTCTTAAGTTAAAGTGGGTATCATTAGGCAAAATCAAACTGATAACACAAATAGAACCCCAGGGACAGAAACGGAACCCTCAAGGACAGCAGAGAGAAAAAGACATGGGAGGGGGATCAAAGGGGACACACTGAGTCTGATCTATGAAGGAGGGAATGTAAAGTAGAGGTCATGTAGAGCCAATGAAAGCCATGACAGTTTGCCTATTGAAGATGGGGGTCTTAGGGCCCATTCACACCTATTAGGCCTTGTTCACACCAAATGCAGAGCAGATCTGCATGCGTTTCTGCACACGCAGTGCAGTGGGGTGTGCCGCGTTTTTGATGCGTTCCGGGCCGTTTTTGGTACAAAAATTGTATTTGTTTTTAAAGTTTAAAATGGGCTTTCAGTGCGTTCCAGGCATTTGAATGCGTTTGCATGCATTCCAGAGCAGGTAAAATAGGGCCTGCTGCAGTTTTTTTTTACCTGCTCTGGAACTGAACGCTGCGATGTGAACTGGAGCTAAAAATACAATTGGAATACATTGGACGCAGTTTTGCTCCGGTCTGTAACTGCTCTGCTCTGCACCTGCTCCGCGCTTGGTGTGAACAAGGCCTGAATATTACCATACATTAACACATGTACACAGGTTAGCAATTTCTTTAAATTATGCTAGTTCAAATCTGTGCGACATGCATTGGATTGAAAAAGTTATGCCCGTTTTTGATGTGTGATTAAAGAGCCAACCATTGACAATGGTAATGAAGGAAAACATTGACAACGCATGTAAATGTACACGAAAAGGCATGAACCCATCTTTAAGCGTATCTTTACATCAAAGTGTTGTGCTAAGTGTGTGGGATTGCTAGATGCTCCCAGTGGGCACCTCATAACGCATGATAGCGCATTAATGCATGCATTGCCTTTTATCATCTTACAGCAACATGTTATTGTGCTACCGTGCGACATGGAATACTACAATGCACTACCACCAGGGAGTGTGTTGAGGTGCCATTGAGAAGGAATGGCAATGCAACACACCACAGCACCTAGTGTGTTATACCATGGTGTCTGTGACAGCATATGCACACAAACTCGCAATAAACACACAAATCCCGCAACGTGTTTGTCACAAAGATATATGCTGTGAACAAGCTGAAATGAGAGAGGTGTGGAGGCTGCCATTGCAGAGTTCCTTCTGAAAATGAAGCTTCCTGGCTGTGTACAAACTCAGAACAAGAACACAAGTAACATCAGAACTCCTGATCTCTGTACCATTTCAAGTATTGGACATGACAGCCAAGCACTCTGCATTTTTCATTAAGATGTGGCAGTCTCCACATTTGAAATGAACAAGTTTTGCTTTTTATGTCAAAGTCAACCACAGGATGAAAAATACAACTTAACTGGTTTCAAGATTTTATCCTCGGCGCAGTTGGGAAAACATACAAGTTGGAGGGTGCAAATGCCATAAAGTGGGCCGGGAGATGGGCAAAGGAAAGCTTAAAAAGTTCAAAGAGCAGATGAATGATAAAGATCAATCTTATGAACAATACCCGTCCAGGAAACATAAGAATGCTTTTCATTCAGAATAAATTGTTTTTTTAAGACTTTTCAAGACGATAATCGCAAGGTGTGTGGGCAGTGTGCAACCGCAAATACTGTACAATCACACGACTTAAACTTTTAAGTATGTTCGAAAACTTTGGCCAGTCGTACGATTATTGCAAGGTTAGTGGTGTTTCCGTACGTCACAAATCGTACGATCTACACTGCTAATGCGCAAACGAAAATACGTGGTGTTGATTACCGCAATTTGTCCAGGTGCTTTTCTTTAATTACAGCTAATTGAACCTTGCGATGATCGGGGCATAATGGGGACGCCGTACGACAATCGATGTTCGATCATCAGACGAAAAGTGTTGTCCGATAATCGTAAGGTGTGTGGCCACCTTAACAAACTTCTGCTGGTGTATGGCCAGCTTAGAAGGAATTCCCCTCACTTTGTGGGGCTCTCTCTAATTTTCTTTTGCGTCTCCGAGACAGGACGTGGGGGGAAATCACCCTAAGAAGACACAGACAGAAAACAATCAACTGAAAGGGGCTTCTACACTTCTCTTCTCTGTCCAAACCTAAATAGAAAGTTAGGCTCTACATATACTACTTTTTTTTTTGTATCAAGCATTTTAAACTATGAAATATTTCAAGAAACCTGCAATATATGCGATTCAAAGTTCCTCTCCTGCATTAAAGATCATCAGCAAAAGTGACTAGGTTGGATTGGTGCCCTACAGCAGCCTGTAGTTCCATGCATCCATCTCCAGAATTGAATCTTACTTTAAAATAAGATCAAAGGGCTCTGAGAACAAAATGTAACAGAGAGCAAAACCGGTGGAAAGAGTGGAGGACAAAATATGTATAGTTTGCTAAGGTCTACAGATAATAGAAAATATCACAAAAAACAAACGAGGGTAGGAGCATTAGGATGTAAAGACACAGACATTGATCACACATGAATAGTGCAAAGAGGATGAAACACAGTGGACAGCAAGTCAGGATTACACCATACCGTGTAGAAAGTCGGCGCAGAAGAAGCCACAAGTAGTAACAGCTGCACTGACAGCTATTGAGCAAAGCAAGTATCCCCACCATAGTGCCTCCATGTGAGCGTGTGACTTCTGCCTTGTGTTCTGCCGGCTCTTCCTGTTCTTCAGCCCTGCCTTGCTTTGCTTTCTCTTCCTGCTGCCTGTCACACTGCCACCAGCTGGGACCTGCATCTCCTAGTAAAAGCTGCACCAGCAGACAGTCTGGGAGGGGGGGAGTGCACCTGCTGAAAATACTCTGTGCAAACATGCAGAGTCCTGAAGCTCCAGGCCCGAGTGGAGGAGCCTAGACGCTGAAAGAGACAGGTCCACAAGACACTTTGCATTCTACACCGTTGCAAACATTTTAAAAGAAACTTCAGACGCTTTGACGAGTCAATATATTTAAAGAGGAACTACACCCAACAATGTAATGTCTCCTGATGAAAGTTACTTTCAAGGCATGACAACCATCAAGGTTGCCAGTCTGCTCATTTCATTTCTCAACTGAAACGAACAGTGATCTCTGCTAATCGGAAAAGAGAGCTACCGCCTAGGGCCCCTTTGACATGGGTGGTCCGATCTGGTCCACCTAATTTTTCTTTAGGCAAACCCGATCGGATGCCCAATGCTAGTCTATATGCAGCCGGGTCTAAACGGACAGGCATCCGTTTACACACTTCGGCCTAGTCCGGAAACAAAAAAGGATCTGCATTGATCATATCGGATTGGGGGTAATCTGTTGTACAATGACACATGTCCGTTTAAATCCCACTCACCATAGACCGTCATGGGGTCTGGCAATTTTAGTTCTTTCCTCTATCGCAAGATGAAGGAAAAAACTGGATGGGCAAGGATGTCACAGTGGTACTTGTGTGAAAGGGGCCTTAGGACAAGCAGACATTGCACATTCATGGAAAAATATTAATTATGTTTGTAAATTGAAGCATTGTAGGAAAAATGATCTACGACTAGGGAGTTAAAACAAACCCCCAGAACTGAGCCTAACATATATGTTAATGAACTGTAGGAAGAGCAAGATCTGTACAATCTTCAGCACAGGTCTGAAATCCTGCTCACAGATACAGTGCTGCAGTGTGATGACACAGGATGTCACAGCAGCTCAAGGACTTGACAGCTCACTGAGTCCAAGAGAAGTACAACGTGACATTCAGCTGTCTGCACGTGGACACAGCTTGCAGCCGTCACAATGATACAACCATTCAAAGTTTCTGCTGGAACAAAGTGGCATTGTGCTAGATCACTTCCCTGTGTCACAGTTCAGAATAACCACTGACACTGAGTCATCTACTTCTATCAGGGGGATCTATGCCATGTTCTTACTGCAACTATCTCACTTGGAGGGACTGTCCTAAAAACAAATCCCTCTGTCTCCCTTTTCTCTCAGTTGTTCACTGATCGTCCAGTGCAAGAGACAGAGGAAGAGGACCCATACATCACATGACCAGGCTAAATATATTTCAAAAATGTATATTTAAAAAAAATAGATATGGTCCTCAGTAGGTAAAAGGGGGGGGGGGGGGCTTGGGGGGGGTTTAAGATGAGCTTGGTGGTGACTTAAGATGGAAAAACTGAGGTATATGATATTCATAGCCCTTTACATGGTACCTTTTACATAAGGTATTTACATGCAAAAGTTATCTTATGTAGCAGAACCCATCCTCCAAAAAGTAAAGAAAAAAAGGGCACTGGGTGTCATTTAAACCCAAGACTGAGGACAAAGAGAAGGTAATGAGAAGGTATTGGGAAGATAGCTTTGGATTGAAGGTGAGCACTTTACCTTTTTTAGGGGGTCCAGGGGACATATAAACAAATTAAGCTCAGAGTCGGCCATTGATACACTGGTGATCTAAACTGATCTATAATATAATAATAAAAATAATACAGTGCTCATAGATCGATGTATATATATGTATTCATATATACACGTGGCCTACCACTTCATGGCTGAGTTCCTGTTGTTCCCAGTTGCTTCCACTTTGTTATAATACCACTAACAGTTGACCGTGGAACATTCAGTAGCAAGGAAATTTCATGGATGGACTTATTGCACACCTATGCGAGGCAGCCGGAGCTAGACCTATGCGAGGCAGCCGGAGCTAGATCTACGCGAGACACCCGAAGCGAGATCTATGCGAGACACCCGGAGCTAGATCTATGCGAGACACCCGAAGCTAGACCTATGCGAGACACCCGGAGCTAGATCTATGCGAGACACCCGGTGATAGATCCACGCGAGATACCTGGGACTAGATCCCCGCGAGATACCCGGGACTAGATCCCCGCAAGATACCCGGGACTAGATCCAAGCAAGATAGCTGGGACTAGATCCAAGCAAGATAGCTGGGACTAGATCCAAGCAAGATAGCCGGGACTAGATCCAAGCAAGATAGCTGGGACTAGATCCAAGCAAGATAGCCGGGACTAGATCCACGCAAGATACCTGGGACTAGATGCACGCAAGATACCTGGGACTAGATCTACGCAAGATACCTGGGACTAGATCTACGCAAGATACCTGGGACTAGATCTACGCAAGATACCTGGGACTAGATCTACGCAAGATACCTGGGACTAGATCTAGGCAAGATACTAGGGATGCAATCTCTCTCTTTACCTCTCTTATCTAACTGGAGCCTAGGGATGAGCACAAGTGAGGAAATAAGCTGTGATTTTTAACGTCTGCAGTGAAGCTTATACAGGCTAACCACCTTTAAAAAAAAGTATTATTATTTCGTGTCCAGTTTTCCCCTCGACAGAGAGATCACATTATTCACTTTTCACATTGTGCTTCCATTGCTAACAATTATCAGGAAGCTAATTATAAATTCATGACAAGATGGTATAGGACACCCTCTGTCTTGGCAAAATGATATCCGGGAACAGATGATAAGTGCTGGAGATGTGCCACATCGAGGGGCACTCTGCTCCACATTTTTTGGGAGTGCCCCAAGATAACACTTTTGGAGTGAGGTTACTCGCATAATTTTCGAGCTAACTGGTCTGGAACTTGACAGTGACCCAGCAGCATGTCTACTACACCTTACCCCCCTGTCCAAAGCCCATTACAGGAAATCGTTGATGGTACACTTACTAAATGCAGCCAAGGCCTGTATTACTGCGCTCTGGAGGCACACCTCACCCCCCACTCTATCGCAGTGGCTTGTTTGTGTGAACGATATGTGCATGGAAGAGTTGACTGCTGCAATTAAACACAGGTCCACAGTCTTTAATAAGACATGTCTTTACTGGATTCAATGTAGACACTCCTCAAGTTATCCAGACTCTTGCGGGCCTGCTTGGACCTCTTGGTCTGGCCTTGCCCTCTGGGGCAGGTTTTGCATACACTTGATTCCTTAATATTATCGCATTTCTCTGACCCTTGCCCCCTTTGGGGGCTGGCCATTCCGACATTTCCCTACCCCCCTTTCTCTCTCGCTCTCTCTCTCTATTCTTTTAACTGACATTATAATACAAAAATCCTTGCATGGTTCAAGACCAATCCCACTGTTTTCCCGGATTATATACGTGTTTCATCACCGACATGGTTGTTTTTCCACCTACATTTTTATATGCTGTGCTGTTATTAGTTTGTTGTATTAAAAAAAAAATTCTGATTGCTTGTAAAGTTGTCACAACAATTTTGTCTGTTCCATGTGGTTATAAATAAAGAATAAAAAAAAAATATAAATGTATATTATTTCCATATAGTTACATAGTATTTGAGGTTGAAGACACAGGTCCATCAAGTTCAACCTTTCCATAAAACGATTGTTACTAGCACAGCTATTTTATAACCACTAACTCCTCATCCTTTAACATGACTCAATGGGAGCTGCCATTGCTGGCCCTTTTGTGAAAGTTTTCGTGTCTGGCTTCCATACTTTAGACCCAGAACAAGCATGTTGTAAGTGTCAGAAAAGTCCCAGCATTCCTTATGTGTACAGTTGTTTAGGGTCAGAGACTCAAAGGAGAGGTCAGCAATGGCAACCCCCATACTTTTCTCATTGACAGAGTCACTTTAATGCTGAAGTTCTTGATGGATTCAAGAGAACATCTATGCTACACTGAGGTCCACAACGGCTCTAGGTAAGCCATCAAACAGTGAAAGCACCTATTTACAAATGTAGCATAACCTTTCAGCATATGCACTAACCAGTTTCAGTAGCTCAACATCATAGCGGTACCCTCGTCCCTGGACATCAAGAAATAAGGGCTGTTTTTCATGCAGGATGATGTTTTCCAATATCCATAACACAAAGTACTAGTTTGGACTGTGCACACAGGGGTTGTTATATGTAAATATGACCATAGCAAGAATCAGTGGAGAGGAATGAGCTGATACAGAGTGTCATATCCTGCACAGGAAGAATGTGGTTCTGCCTGAATCCCTTTGGGTGATTGGCGCAATAACTCATGCAATCAGCTATAAATAGGACAAAGCACAAGGGTTAAAAAATGCCAGAAATACACAAGTGAAGGCAACGCATCGCATCGGAATGTAAACATTATCAGCAGCGATGTAAGAAACAGGGAGGATATTCTGGGCTAACATGACAAGCTGAGGCTGCAAAGCATGTCAGATCAAACATGACATCAGTTCCTAGTTCTGAATGCTGGATAAAAGTGCAATGAGCCGACAATAAAATCTGCACTCGGGCTTCTAAAACAATCTTAAAAGGGAATAAACAGTATTAAGAGAAGAAATGTGCTAAGAACTATTTGCACCTAACTGGCTGCATTACATAACCACCATGCAAGGCCACAATAACAGCTCAGTCTATATATATAAAAAAAAAAGATCCTAAGTACACATGGGTAATTTGTAATCTTCGCTCACATTCATCTAATATCACCTAAGTGTACGCAGACTCAAGTCTGACAGTATGAATCAGCTTGCTAAAAGCTTTATTTGGGCAACAGCTTGTTAAAAGCTTTATAAAGCTATACTAAGTGCTTACATGCAAAGTTATCTTCTATTTTGGCCATACTAGGCAAAGTATTGGGTTAACGACACAGAAGGCCCCATAAGTAGCCTGAACTTACCCACAGTTGTTTTAAATGGGCTGTCAAAGCATTATGCTTGAAAAATTGGACAGGATTGGAAGCAAGTTTGGAGCGGTGGCTACTTTACAACACACACACGGACCATGGGGAACTAAAGTAGCCACATCCAGAAGGAAGGACAGTGTCAGCACCAATTCAGAGATGATTTGAGGATCTACAACCGAGTGATACACAAATAAGATACATTTTTGTATTTTTAAGATTTAATTCTTGAGTTTAGTGTCACTTTAACCTTTTACATGAAAAAAAAATAAAAGCACAATCAATGAGTTCCATAATAAACCATTATCCATAGCAAACTTGTCTCTGGGCTGCCACTAACTTAGCGCCTAATCATGAAGTTCTTTTCATTTTCAGACCCTGTCATATGATCAAACACCTTTATGCATAAAAGACGCAGCTGTTGTCTCTGAAACACTCTCCACTCTGGGGTGTTGTTGTTATATATGGTGCCGATCTTGCCATGTAAATTACATAGACTAACGTTCACAGATTCACTTACTAGCAGGCTGTAATTTCTCAAAGAAGACGCAACCAAATGGCATGGGAATTATTCTACTGAACCATTAATCAGCTGTCACAGCCTGCTGATCCACTGTGTCTAATTGCTGTGCATCGTTCCTCATTACTAAACTTGGGAGGATCCTATTCTTCACAAATAAGGCCTTCATTACAAAGAGTCCGAAAAGGAATGCGTTCGAATACTCCTCGTTAGGGATGTTCAGATACCAAGTACAGTACTCGGTACAAGTACAGATACTTTTCCAGCTCCTAGACTAAACTAGAAAATAATTCAAAAGTTAGGCTCTGTTCACACCTAGGCGTATCGAATATGCGAGTTTGTCGCGCGTTTCGTGACGCGCATTTTTACTGCGATTCGCGGTTAAAAAAACGCGCAACAAACGCGCGTTTCCGAGGGCTACTTGGCTGTATCCCAATAAAAACGCGAGACAAAAACGCCGCAAAGAAGCTCATGTACCTTTTCAGGCGTAGGCCGTTTTGTATCGCGTTCGGACGTGTTGAAATACGCCAAGGTGTGAACCAGACCCATTGAATACAATGGGATTTAGATGTTTGAGCGTTTTGTAGAGCGTTCGTGGAGCGTTGAAAGCGCTACAAAACGTTCAGGTGTGAACCAGGCCTTAGGAGGCAGCTGTCATTTGTAAGGAGCACACGGAGCTCCTGGGATTTGTACATCTATGTTTTAATGTATGATTTTGTTTTTATAAATATATATAAAGAGATGCACCGATACCAGTTTTGCAAGTAAGAGTACTAATACATTTGTGTTTATTGTCATGTGACAGTTTTTCTAAAATACAGACTAATGATTTCAGGACAGTGGTGGAGCACCAGAGCCAGGTCCCATCTGCAACCGCAACAACCCTGGTAGTTCTCATGAAAATGGCAAGTATCGCCACTGGTATCTGAACATCCCTACTCCTCGTGTTACATGTATGTTGGCCTCAGCCGCCATATGGGCATGGCGGTACTCTCCTAGGCAAGGCACTGACGGCTCTACTTGCAGCAGCAAAACAAACACAGACAGATTATGGAACATCAAACAAGCTGGAGATTTAATAATGAAACACTTCTCTAATGACCAAAACAAACTCTCACAGCCAACTTAAAGTGACTATGAGAAATTCCTAGACTAGTCAGCAACATCCAGGCGGGTGTCCTTCGCACGGTACTAGCGCCCCCAGATGGTGCAGACGGGTATAGGAATTACCAATACTCATCAGCGCCATCTACGGGTGACAATGCAGTACAAATGGCATCCACCCAGCCATACGCTGGGCAGAACTAATAAATGAACCCTAGTTATTTCCAAGAATACTAAACCAAGCCTGTAAATAAAAGAAAAGATATACTTACGCTGGGAATACATTTACCGCTATTTCTCACTCAGACCCGTGAGGGCTGAACAATAAAAATCCTTCAATTCCCCCCACCCCTCTCCCAGCGGGACTATTGTATGCACACAGCAGAGGGTGCCAGAATACCTAAAGCCGATTGGTTGCAGTCACTGCTTGGCTGAGAACTTTTTCGGCATCTTCATCAGAGGAATTGTTTTGTCATACGGAAGGGTTCTGGCACAGTTCCAGGCAGTAATTCATGGTTCAATAATGAGGACTATAAAGAGTATATTCTGTGAGTGCACGGCATGGGTGTCATGGCCTCAGCCCCGGGGTGGGAGGTGTCACCATGGCCCCCTGCACTTCCTGACCCAGAATAAGTAAATCCATGATGCATACGCACAAACAAAAAGGGGAACTGGGCATTCCATCTATTATTACTCTTCTCTGATATCTAATCTCCGCTATAAAGTTGAAGTTTCATCTGCTTATATTTGACTTCCTCAAGTTCCTATATCTCTCGCGCCCCCCC
>NW_017308061.1:151316-173304 GCF_000935625.1 Nanorana parkeri
CCCCGCCCCCCCCCCCCCCCCATGTGCATGCTTCTTGAAAACATCACAGCACCCTGCCTCAGTACCGCTCTCAAAAACCCTGATGCAAGCAGAGGGATGGGTATTGGGAGGATATATGCAAATATCAAAATTTTGGGATGTGTGGATGTCGGTTTGGAGAGTGGGCGCTCCTAGGCAGGCTACATTTGCATGCAGACTGCTCTAGCTAATGGCCACATATGACGCTGAGCCTCCATTATTAAAAGAACTGAAATTCAATGAATGAATAGTAAAGCTGTGGAGGAAAGCACTAGATGATGCTGGAAGTCCTCCAGCCCGGAATCTGACTTTCCTCGGCACTGTGGGTAGCTCACAGCGTGCAGTGAAATCAGAATAAGCAATTTTAGTCCAAGAGAGGAGCCGGTACAACTGTGCAAGACTGAAATGGAAACTGGAGTTCAGCTTTAAACCTCATTAAACAATGACATGTTCTTATAGTTACAGGTAAAACAATGTGTATCCTTTGTCCTCTCCAACAGGAACTCACTGTTATCCCCAAGGTCTTTTATAAATATTTGTATGAATAACACGCACTCCTCTCAGGTCATTTCATGTTTATATTCTTTCCCCTTACTGGTTCAATCACCACAGCTTACCTGCAGGGGAAAACAGGACTCACGCTTCCCACAACATTCATGAGGACTGGGCTATGGTTTGGATGAACACATCCCAATGTTCAGCTAAACACTGGAAGCTGGGTCCAGAAATGGCCAGGCAGAGGCCAAAGGATAACTCAACAGCATTTCTGTGGTCTCCAAGCAACTGATCTCTCACCATTACTGGCTCACCATGTCTTGTTCTGTACTTCGCATCTGTGTGGAGGCGGCCATCTTGGTAGAGGCAGAGCTTTGCTTCCACATATCAAAGCCTCCAGCCAGGAGAAAAGTGGGCAGCACAATAGTGACATCACCAAATCTCACGAGACTAGCCCCCCTTTACATATGGAACTACCCCCTTTGAAATCAGGAGATTCTCTTCACATTAACCAGTTGACATCCGCGGTGTTAAACCCCCTTTTTAGTGTTACCGATCCAATGTTATACTCATATGCAAAAGTTCCACAAAAATACTGAAACTCAAAAGTACACCTTTATTTTAGGGCCTTGTATATAGAGAAGCCAAAACCGAGCATCAGATAAAAAAAATGTTTCATACACATGAAAACCATATACAGGCAGTCCCCGGGTTACATACAAGTTAGGGACTTTAGGTTTGTACTTAAGTTGAATTTGTATGCAAGTCGGAACATGTACATTTTTTTAAGTGGAACTCCAGCCAAAAAAACATTATTTAATTTTGGATAGCATAGGGAAGGGTCACGTTTGTTTTGCTGTCTGTTCCCCTTGTTCAGAAGATTATAATATAATAAAACATATTTTTTATTTAAAATGACACAAAAAGGACCGGGGGAAGAGGAGGAGCGGAAGGACCGGGGGAAGAGGAGGTGCGGAAGGACCGGGGGAAGAGGAGGAGCGGAAGGACCGGGGGAAGAGGAGCGGAAGGACCGGGGGAAGAGGAGGTGCGGACGGACCTGAAGAGGAGGAAGCGGACGGACCTGAAGAGGAGGAAGCGGACGGACCTGAAGAGGAGGAAGCGGACGGACCTGAAGAGGAGGAAGCGGACAGACCTGAAGAGGAAGAACCGGCTGGGACAGCAGCGGAGGTACGGGGGGCAGCGGAGGAATGCAGCGTTCTGTGTTCCTGCTGCCTCCGCCAACACAGGCGGGGAGAGCAGCGGGGATTTGAAGGGACCCAGGCCGCTGCAGCCACAGTTCTCCTAAATGTACTGGCGGCTGCCGGTACATTTAGGAGAACTGTGGACCTCGGTTCGTAAGTACGGGTTGTCCGTAACCCAGGGACAGCCTGTACATATATATATACAGGTGAAACTCGAATAATTAGAATATCGTGCAAAAGTAAATGGCAGTAATTGCTGCAAAATGGGCCCAAACCAAGTACTGAGTACATATGCATGCTTGTACTTTTCAGACGTCCGATATTGTTCTATGTACAATCCTTGTTTTATTGATTGCATGTAATAATCTACTTTTTTGAGGTTGTGGATTTGGGGTTCTTGGGGTTTTGATGAGCTGTAAGCCATAATCATCACAATTATGACAAATCACGGCTTGAATTATCTTGCTTTGCATGTAATGAGTCTATCTCATATATTAGTTTCACCTTTTAAGTTGCATTAGTGAAATAAATGAACTTTGCACGATATTCTAATTATTCGAGTTTCACCTGTATATATTGTTGGGTAAAAATGTAGCATTTTACTTAGACTGAATGTTTAAAGGTTCAGTCTGACTACACTTGACAGGATTATTCACAAATGGGTGAAGAGTTTGGAGAAGTGAACAATCTAGGACAACATAGCTCAGCTGGAAAGTAAGCTGAATTGGAGAATTTTTTCATATCAGCTATGTTGTCCTAGATTGTTCACTTCTCATTCCTTCTCCAAACCCTTCACCCTTTTTTGAATAGCGCTGAGTTTTCGGTGTAGGATACAGAGAATGAAAGACACTAGATGAGCATTTCATGATTTGGTAAACTTCTCATATCTAAGGGAACATTCCACCCTAACTCAAAGTGGAAAGATCTACTGGACAAGTTTTATTATTTTCTCCAATGAATATAGTTTTTCCAGAACCATGCTGATGCTAGGGCTGTCTAACCATACCTACTTCATCCTCTCCTCTCCATAAGAATTATCATGTATCGTGCATAATCTGAGCATAGATGTTTAGGGTTCAGAATGCAGGAAGTCTTGCTTGAGGTCAGTTGGATTGCCAAAATCAACTATGTTCTCATGTGTATGAGGACTTTACCTTATATCTCTTGGGGACTCCAGTGGCATGATCTTGGCACCTGAATTCCTAGTCCAACATACAGCCACCAGGAAGGCTCACCCTCTCCATGATGCACTTTATATTATATACTACAGTGAAGGAAACAGGAGGCACTGGAACACCTGGAGTTGAAAGACCTCACCACTGGGGTTCCCCAGAAAAACAAGAAACCAGAAGATTATTAAAGACACAAGACTAAACTCCTAACTGAAATACCACTTTGTATTATGTAAAGCCAACACATTTTGGGGGTGATTTACAAACCTAAACACACGCACGCACTAGATGCGTGTGACTTTTACACAGCAAAACGTATTTATCAACCAAAAAGTCTCTAAAAGCATATTTCCACTAATGCCATATATGGAAAAATCATGCACATGATGCATATATAATGCTGCTTCACAGTTTAGACAAAAATGGTTAGCTCATGCATTTACATTCCTGCATTCATCAACGCAAGCAACACAATGTAGAGCTAATTTACTGAAAATGACTTAAAACCCCCCAACATTATATATTTTCTGAATGCCAAGACCCTATAGAATAAAATGGTGGTAGTTGCTAATTTTTATGTTGCGCAATATTAGCGCAACTCCTTATTAAACCCCAACATTTAGTGAAAAATTAAATTTAATGCCCCAAAACACAACAAAATACCCATTTTTTAAATGACATATAAAAGATGAGGTTACAACGAGTAAAACGATACCCAACATGCATAGGTTACAAATTGCGTGCGTCCGTGAAACGGCGAAAAACTGCAGTACCCCAAAAAGTCAATAGAAGACGCTTTAAAAGCCCCCACAGGTCATCAATTTAGAGATACCCCAAAATACTGGCCCTAGAATTATTGCTCTCAATCCGGCGTGCGCGGCGATACCCAACATGTGTAGCGCGTTCGTCGTTTTCATACGTAGGCGCACCCGACGCGTGTTTACGTGGCGACGCGCGTGCTCGCGGGGGCGGGGGACTTTAAAAATTTTTTTTTTATTATTATTAGATTGATTTTATTTAATTTTAATTGAAAAAGCTTTTTTTTTTTTTTAACTTTACTTTGACTGCTATCACATAGAGGGGCTTACAAGCCCCCCCATGTGATAGCAGATGGTCGTGACAGGTACTCTTTAAGGTGATGCTGGGGGTCCAAAAGACCCCCAGTGTCACCTTTACACTGGAAATAAGCTATTGAAGTGCAGATCGCACTTCAATAGCTTATAGCTGGGCTGCAGGAGCCCAGAACTGACAGCCCAGGGACCGGAAGTGATGCAATCTGCATCGCTCCCGGTCCCATAGAACGGGGAGGGGATCGATGAACGGAAGTTCGTCGACCTCCTCCCCAGCTCCCCGCGGACACAAAGATCGCCGGTCCCGGGCCCGTAGGAGGGGCAACGGAGCCCGGGAAGCACGGCGGGGGTGTCCGGCGGGGGGGGCGGCCCCTTCTTCGGGACACAGAAGCGATCTGGCGACAGGTAAGTCGCCAGGATCGCTTCTGTTGTAAACCCGACAGTCGGCTCTACAAGTTTAAACAGAGTCCTGGCGGCAAAAGTCGCCGGGAGTCTGTTTAAACAGCCCCGATGCTGGCGACGTACACTGTACGTCGTCAGTCACGAAGGGGTTAAGAAAAAAAACATGCACTGTTAGCTATAATGATAGTAGACTACTGAGAGTTAAGACTGAGCTAGAGCACCGCAAGAGTAATTATAATCCTAGAAAGAGGTCAGAGACCACAGAGGAGCAAGGAACAAATTACTTACATTTCTAGGTATTATAAACACAGCATTTGTTCTGCCGACCCAAGATGACGAATGAAAAAAAAATAAACAAAAAACCTGCTCCAGTAAACTCTTCCCCCGAGACACAGAGCTTCTATTAAACATAACTTTTATGACGAAAGATATCTCTATCCTGGTGGAACAGCCCACTTATTTCACACCCAAATATGTATCACATTTTAACTCAGACTTGCTTGGACCAGAGCAAGGCTTAAGGTGCCCACACACCTTGCGATAATCGTACGATAATCGCGGGAAATCCGGCGATCGTACGATTATCGCAACGTGTGTGGAAGGCGTGCGAGCGTTTCTACTGTACGGTCGCACGACTTTTAATCTTAGGAACATGTTCGAAAACCTGCCGAGAATCGTACGATTGTCGGCGGGTGTGTGGCATGTTCGTAAGATAAATGCCACACGGGCCGGTGTGGGAAGCGCACACTGCCCTTTCAGCATTGCGGTCCTCGGAAGCCCGCCCCTCAGCAGGGCGGGCTTGCGATTATTGCAAGTACGATCTGCCTGTCCAAGATAGGCATATCGTACGTTTTTAAAAATTACCTTACAACCATCGCAAGACAAAAGTCTTGCGATGGTTGTGAGGTCTGTGGCCAGCATTAGGCTCTGGGAGAGATGTTAAAAAAACATTGAAACCGTCACATAGCATGCTTACTTTGCTTCCAAGATGATTATTGACATACATAAATTTCCCAGCATGCTTTAAACTTCATTACATGATGTTAACCTTGTTCATATGTGAAATGTGGAGGAAACTGCTTAGCTATAGCAAAACATAAAAGCATTAATTCAGCACTGGTTCTGTTCTGTCATCAAGCAATATAAAGGAAGGCTGGTAATGTATACAGGCCCCAAAAGATGCCATCATATACTTGTACTCGGCTTGCCATGCTGCAAAATCCAAAGCTCCTAAGGCCCCTTTCACATGAGCGTTTAGGTTGTCAGATTGAAAAACGGACAACAATGCATCTCTATGGCAGTGCGGATGAAAACTGACCATCAGTTTACATCAGTGCCAGTTGAGGTCAGAAATTTGAGACCGATCAGCTCTCCGTTTTGACTGAACGGGACTGATGTAACCTGATGAAAACCGATGATCAGGTTATATCAGTTCAGGTTACGTCCGTTTTTTTGGGATGCAAGGCAAGCTCAATGCATGCAGGGGGAAAGCAAAGAATCATGGGAATTTACTATACTATAACAACAACAAATACTGATGTCAACTCAACTGACAACGGATGTGCAAACTGACGTAAACCAATTCAACTTCCATCAGTTTTTTTTTGTATCTGTGAACCTTGACTCAGCTGATGACGCTCGCATGAAAGGGGTCAATATAGACTCTCTAATAGCCAGTACTGCCAAAGTCTCTGTCAACAAACTATCCCCTTCCACCCCTGCTGCCATATGACAATACTAGAGCTACTAATAGGGCACCCAGGACATTTAAAGAGACCCCTTCATTCATACCAGCCGCTGCACTACATCACACAGCAGCTGTTGTGCCGTGCCTGGCACATTGCACAATTGACTTTTTTTTAAACTTTATTGAAACGTCGCAAATGACATTCACAATGGGCACAGCGTGGTGCAGGGCGGTTATACTGCCCTTAAAAAGAAAAAGTACTGCAAGCAGTAATTTTTTTCAGTGCACACCACCGCCTTCCACCACAATGTGGCGGTATAAACTGTGCCCATTTATTACAAGGCCATTTGCCTTGTCTTGCGTCAGGGCGGCTTTGGAAAAACAGTAATTGTAGCCCCAACGCTTCTGGTGTGTATTCACCCTAAAAGGCCAGGTCCCTGTAAGAGGAGGAGGAGTAAACACCCCTTTGGCAGCTCACATCTCACCCTCTGTTGCAGTTTTCATCAGTCTGCGTGGCATTCAACACTTTCAGACATGTCAGATTCTTAATTTGTGAAAAAAAACCCTATTGTGAATGTCTCTCCCTCAATTTGCATAGCGAATAAACAAAAAAATAGGAGTGAATGAAAAACATAAAAAAGGCACATAAACTTAGTAATACAAATGTGTGTTACTGCATATTAAAAGGGACTTTAAGGTGCCAGCTATACAAGGGCAGCCTAAGTTCACATTGCTGGAGGACAAAACAAGTTAATTTTAGCATCTTATTCAATAAAGTCGTGCAAAGGGCAACAACGTGGTACAAAGTATATTAACTCATAGCAACAAATCAGATCATACTGATAAATAGTATTAATCCTAATTTGTTGCTATGTGTCAATGCACCTTTGTCCTTTGTCTTAAGGTGCCCATACACCTTACGATTATCGGACGAAACTTTTCGTCCGATGATCGAATAGTCGTACGATTTTCGTACGGCAGCCCCATCCTGCCCCGATGATCGCAAGACTAATTCAGCCGTCATTAACGAAAAAAGCACCTGGACGAAATGCAGTAATTTATTTGCCGTATTTTCGTTAGCGCAAGTGCAGTGTAGATCGTACGACTTTTGACGGACGGAAACGCCAGAAACCTTACGACAAGCGCACGATCTAGCAAAGTTTTCAAACATGCTTGACCGTCAAAAGTCGTACGATTGTACAGTACTATCGGTCGGACACTGCAATGCACACATACGATTATCGGACGAAAAGTCGATCGCATACGAAAATCGTCCGATAATCGTAAGGTGTATGGGCACCTTTACTGTATCACTGGAAGGAAAATATTACTGCAAGCAGCTGTACATGGGCCATTGTCATGCACTGCAAGGCACTAACTATAAGCTGCCTCGATGTTGATGGCATCAATTCAGCTATGGCACAGAGTGTAAACAAACCGATTTAATGACGGCACTTAGGTCAATGAAGTCGGGAATGAGGACTCTGTTTGTTGTGTTGGGAGTTTTATCTATTTGGCTTACAAGAACAGTATGATTACTGTGCAAACATGTAAAGACAGGAGGCGAGGCTTTGCTAAAAATGCAAAATACAGGTCACATCCTACTAAGCTATTTAGTTTAGGCTTTTCATAGAAGGAAAGATTTAAAAAAAACAATAACATGTATATTCAAAATATATACAACAAAAAATCTATATGCAACCTTTTACGTGGCTTTTATCGTAATCAGTCGTTCTCTATAATCATATGTGCTTTGAGCAGTAGAAGATCTTTTCTAGAGCAGCCAAGGTTTCTCCAGGGGATCCTTGAACAGTGAGCAGAGTTGCATTGCTCTAGACCAGTGGTTCTCAACCTGTGGGTCGGGACCCCCTCGGGGGTCGAATGACGATTTGCTAGGGGTCGCCTAGTGGCTCTCGGCCGCCGGGAGAGAGACACTTTCTCTGCTTTGTTTTTGTAAATCGGGGGCCGCCGTAAGGCAGAAAAAAAACCCAACAATAGGAATGCATAGCTAGAAGTGCGTTTTACATATTTTTTTGCTTGAATACATACATATTGCACCCGCCCTCTGATGCTGCCAATCAGCAGAGGGAGACCTGAAGTTCTCCATCAGGTCCCCTTCTAGTGATTGACAGCAGCAGAGGGCGGGTGCAATATGTATGTATTCAAGCAAAAAAATATGTAAAACGCACTTCTAGCTATGCATTCCATTTTCCCGGTCCGCAGCTGAAGAGATCGGGAAATGTCTCAGTGCCTGTGATTGGCACTGTGCGCTGTCAGCTTCCTGGCAGGCTCGGCACGTGGAGCTGCGAACACGCCCGAGCCCATCACTATCAGTGACAGTACTGCGGAGTATGTACCTCATACGTTATATAGCCACACACTTTAAATCCAATTCTTCTAGTTCCAGCTGCAGAGCCCGGTCCTGTCTTTGCCTATAGCAGTGGTTCTCAGCCTGTGGGTTGTGTGCAAGGTGAGAGTCCTCCTCAGCTCTCTAGCGCAGCAGTGTCAGTTCTCCTGCCACGCCTCCAGATGTCGCTGCAGCAGCCGCGTCATCCCTAAATTTTAACTTTGGGGGTCACCACAACTTGGCAAATGTTACCAAGGGGTCCCGGCCCTAGAAAGGTTGAGAACCACTGCTCTAGACATACTTTCCAACAATTACAAATGGGAGTGTGGGGTGGGTGGTATGGTTATTGCCAAGGACGCAGGCAAAACTGATAAATGGGTACTGGTGCCACTTCCAATAATGCAGACACAATTGGTGGACATTTTACCTACACAAATTAATTTAGTAATGTGTCCTAATTCCAGCAAACTCTTTTAGCTCTTAAGCGCTGATGAAGTGGTAGGTTTTTGGACCACCAAACATGTTGGCATATTTATTGTGAACCATTAAAGCGATTTGGACTCTTTCAGGATTTTGGTTGGCCTCTCCATCTGTTGGCTTATGGCACCAAAGTAAGGGGACAGCCTTTCCCAAGACCCTAAATCTAAGGGTGCACCTCTTCCACTGACCATCTATGTAAGGGAGGCCATCACTTATCACCTATGTGAGGGGACACTTTGCAACTAACAACCAATTTAAGGCAGTCCTTCTCCAATGGCAACCAACTTTGACCGCCTTGTGTGTTGGAGGTGCATTGCCTTAGTGCATTAGGGTTCCATTGAAAAATTGCAATATATTAACGCTGCATGATGCAGTTACGCAACGCACTGAAATGGATAAGTGTAATATTCTCTAATAAACAAAATATATTCAGCAAACATTCCTAAAATCAGCCTGTTTATAAATATAAATTTGGTGGTTGGTGATTGGCCCAGCACTGTCACATTGGGAGAAAAGAGAATCCACAGCAGTTTGTAAGTTTCAACTTGGGAGACTCTAAACTTGCACAACTATGTCTTTCTTCACTCCCAGCTATTGGACAGATTGGCGGAGGAACTATACGCGGGCAGGGTGAAGGACATTAATAGGAACAATGATTCAGAATAGAGCTATTGTTTCAGCTTCTGTCCACTGCCAGCAACAACTCTCCTAGCAGTGAAATCCCACCAGAAGAAACAATTAAAATCAATGGGACAACTGGGCTAGAACACCACAGGTTCAGGTCAGTGAAGAGTGACAGTACCCGAGATGAATGGCTCACGGCATCCTTTGAATTCTGCAGGTTGTGGGGACACTTGGCAGATGTGAAGGCCTTGTTCACACCAAACGCGTTCCAGGAGCAGAGCAGTTACAGACCGGATCAAAACTGCGTCCAATGTATTCCAATGGTATTTTTGGCTCTAGTTCACACCGCAGCGTTCAGTTCCAGAGCATGTAAAAAAAAACTGAAGCAAGCCCTATTTTACCTGCTCTGGAACGCATGCAAACGCATCGCAAACGCCCTGGAATGCACTGAAAGCCCATTTTAAACAAACAAAAAAAAAAATCTGATCTGGTCTGCATTTGGTGTGAACAAGGCCTAAAAACCTGCGTTGTGTGCCAGCTATTTGTGCCTGTAGGACTGCAGCTTCAAGGTCCAACTGATTCTATGGAAGGTGTTCCTATAATAAGCTGCAGCTGGCATTTACATGATAATGAAAGGTAAAGTAAAGAAAGCTCTGGACAGAACTTGTAGTGTTGATATATATCACTTAAGGCCTCGGTACTAGACGAGCAGGTGAAAGATGCAGACATCCCAACTCTCCCGGACGCTCCCGGAGTCTCACGCTAATAGATAGCGGCTCCCGGCCGCCCGGGAGAGAAACACTTCCTCCCGGAAAGGTTTACTCTGCTCGATCGGGGAGGGAGAGGGCACCTCCCTGAAATGAGAGGGACAGCTCCCTGAAATTGCTTCTTTCAGGTTGGGATCCCTGAACATGTGCAAAGAAGTCCCTTTTTTCTCTTGCATACAAGCCCATCAAGCAACTGAAATAATACAAATGTTTAAATGTGTCATACTGTATGGTGAGGCCTTTTTCTCCACCTTGCAACCAGCAATCTTTTCATAATACATTCTGCACGCAAATTAAAAGTTCTGATTTCCCTGTTTCACTTTTACATAGCAGTTACCGGCATCGACCTGTATTGACACAGCTGTCAGGAGATTGAGTAGACCCTTGACATTTGCCAAGCACTATTTTCATAAACCAGAAACTGTAAGCCAGTGTGCGGCTCTCATTCGGTACCTTCTGCAAACTTCCTGCATTCCAGAGATTCAAAATCTGTGTTAAAATTGATTATAATCTGTAATGGGCACTCCCTCTAACACGCCATTCAATTTCACATACTTGTATGCGCTGTATTGGGCAATCAGAATGAATTGAAATTTCAATGTTGGTCATTGCTCCAAATACATAACGTACAAGGCTTTACATAACAACTGTTTATTTAGATAAGGTGTGATAAGGGTTTCGCTCTACTTAATCACTCATTGTAATATATGCCTATCGTATTGTTGTGCGTAACATTTAAAGGGCCAGCAATCCTCAGCGTCAGAATTACTTAATGAAAATGAACTAAAAGTAACTCTAATGCTTATAGCTCGAAGTTTCATGTAAAAGGTAAGTGATACCTCTCCCCTCTAAACCTTGCTGTTGGTCAAACAGCCCATCACTTTAAGGCCTCATTCAGATGGGGAGTACATATCCGTAAACGGGCCGATCCCAGTAGGGTCAGGTGCTGCGTGCAATTCTTCCCTATGAGAGGATGCAGCTGTACGCTGTCATAAGCACACCCGAACCCGTGCGGGTCCGGGATGTCTGCACTTGGATGCAGACAGTGTCTTCCATATGGAAGAACAGGCTGCAGAATGCAATTACACGCAGCACCTGTCACTTTTGGGATCGGCCCGTTTACAGGCATGCATGCTGCACGGATATGTACGCCCTGTCTGAGTGAAGCCTAAGGAAGGCTCAGGAAGGTGTGGTGCCTAGATCAAATAGAAACATTTGACATTTGCATACAAGTTCAGCTCGTCTATATCTCTGGATCTACTGACTATTTTGACATGCAGTGTTTTTGTAAAATAATGCATTTGCGTATGCATTTTTTTTTTTTACTCACAAGCTCAGTTTGACTTACCCAGGTCTATACCTTAAAATAAGAACTGCGGGTAAACATTTTATTAACCCTTGCATTTGGGCTAACCACACATTGTAAGGGTTAAGTGCTCACTTTTGCCTAGGGTCAAAAACAAAAAAGTTATACTCACATGATCCTTTCGATGTACACACAATGTATAGGACGTGAGGAAGCCGAGGGACATTCCATCACTGCAGTGGAGGAGGAGACAGGCTGGAGGGAGCTCTGTCACAGCCGGCCGGCTCGGAGTATCAGGCGAGTATAACTTTGTTATTTTTGACCCTTGTTCTTTAAAGTAAAACAGTGTCCAGGCCAATTAACATTTAAATACTTACATATTCCATAACATTGCCACAGATCTACTTTAAAGTAAAATATCAGCTCTGCTGAACAAAAAAAAAAGTCTAGTACTTTTCGGCTCGGCCCTTTATATTGCAATGGAGTTAAGCAAACTTTATTGTAGCTACTTTTGTGGTTCTACCATTCCTAAGGTGGGACTACCCAGTATTCACTCTATCCTATGATCAGTTCCACTATACGAAATGCTGCCATTGATTAGACGTGCAGTACCATTGTCAGTATCTTATCTTAACTTCATCTTAGTAAACATCAAGTTCTATTGCAGAAGATGCCTGGAATTTGCCTTCAAGATCCCTGCAAACTTGTGGAAAGTCTTGTCTACAAAAAGAGTACTTCTACCATGGCTGCAGGAAGAACATTTTGACATGGTGAAGAGACCCAGAAAGATAATTGTTAATAACAGTAAATTATGAATCACTTTGGTGGTAACTACGGTATATTCATGTACATTTTTCCTTTTGATGCATGTTACCAGGCTTGTCAGGGCACATAATGAGCAACACAAGGGGTTAAAATAATGACATATCATGAGGTATTCACTGCACCAGGATCTCATACCAGGTCTTGTGATTTCAGCCAGTCAGGGGTAGAAAGTAAGCCAGCCAAACATCATCAGTCCCTTAGGTTTCCCCAAGGGTGAAGCAGTGGTTTTCTTCAGGACAAGGTGTTCCAGCCCTTCACTGGCCTCTTCCTTTTTCTGGCATCTTCAAGACTTTAACACAAATTTATCTTAAAGCGCAACTTGACCCACCAATTCAATTTCTTCCAAAACAGTGTGCTTTTTTCTGCACTCAACCGAACTTTCAAGCACTAAACTGGCTGTGCTTGAACACATGTGCAGCACCATGGCAACTGCAATCCAAATGGAGGCTAAGATGGCACCATCTTGGCTGTAAAGGATACGAGAGTGTTGTTCCGCTTTAATATATGACGACTGGTCTACCATAACTTGACCCTTTCGGAGTCAACGATATGAGACAAATATACAGATCAGGAAAGTCAGACGTCCTTAACTGCATGCTTGTTGCAGGTCAAGGCAGATTTATCTCATAACAGGTTTCCCTTTACGTCCCTCGGCATCACAAATGGTAAGGAACCTTCTGGTTGCCTTCTGCACCCACATCCTATGAGCCCAGACTGTTATGGACACTGAGGAGCACGACACCACGCCGGTCTTGGCTCACAGTAAATACTGCAGAGAGTGTTAGTGATGGCATAACACAACCACCACTGGAGTACTGAATGCCGCTCTCCACCACTGCAAGCAGTATAGGACCCCAGGGTAGCATGATGGCCACAAGACTCCTGGATTTAGGTATGTATAAAAGGGAATATTTTTGAACAAATAGGGGGAAGACTGTCTTATGTGGGATAGGGAAGTGTTAAAACCTCCTATAACTGCTGCCTGTGTCTGAGTTGTTCAGATTTTACCCCACTTCCTGTCTCGATGACAAGGCAGAAAGTGACAGGAAATCCCATCATTGACAGGTGTCACCGGAATCAGTGTCCCAGTTGAGAGAGTTAATTTTCACTTCCCTTTCCAGTAACAATCATCTATATAGAAAGTGAGGGTAAATATCCCTGACCACAACAATAAAAAAAACACAAAATCAGACCATTTCTATCTACTCACAACTCTGTGCAAAATGAAAAATGATTTTCTTGAGTTCCACTTTTAAATTACCAAACCATCCATTGATGTTTATACAAACTTCACACTTCCTATCAGAGTTTATCTGTTGCTCTTTGTTGATCTTATTGATTAATTCCATGAACAAGAGGAAGTGTCTCCACAAGTAAGCAAACATTACACAATGACCTGGTGTTATTCCGGGGTGAAAGGGTATGCAAGGCCAAAACATTTCTATTTTTAGTTTTGTAGGGAAACATTAGAACCTCAGTTAGGTTTTTATTGTTGTACGTGTCTTTGCTGGGACAGAAGACATTTTACACTTGTCACCAGAACAGCAGATGAGGAGAAATCTCCAATGGGGACACATGTTCTAGTGACAACTATGGACTTGTTCATGGCACAGTGCATGTGGTAATGCACATTACTGCAAAACACAGTGCATATGTGCAGTGTGGCGAGTCCCAAATTATTCCTAATTGCACCCCAATGTACATATACAGCGTGGAATAACATGCCACAATGCACAGATGCAAATGCTATAAAAAATAGAGTAAAGTGAATGGGCTGCCTAAAGTAATGCACCTTAAGATTTGCACTCTCTACCAGCCAACCTGATGGGGTTTAACCATTACCCACTATACCCAAAATGTTTAATCTGGTAGATCTAGTAGAACTATAGCCACACTAGAAGATCACATATGTGATCTAGGCTGTCCACGCCATAAATACCCCTAGAACATTCTAAAAATACCTGTTGCTCCTGCCTGTAGAACCATTGGGTAGGCACTTCCGTTTAATAGGGTGTTATTAACACTCTTCCTTCTGCAGTGAAATCACTGCAGCATTGTCACCTTTGCTGCTGCTGTAACTGCTTCTATGTTGGCACCAGTGATAACCCAGAGGACGGTCACACCTAGTAGAACCAGGGCAAAATGTAAACTCAATAAACTTAATCTTTAAGGCCCCGTTCACACCTGAGCGTTTTACCGCGCATTCCTACGCTTGGTAAAACGCACAACAGGTGAAAAGTATGGGCATGGTTCTCAAATGCGCGTTTTACCGCCCGTTCGATCGCGTGGTAAAACGCCATACGCCCAAAGAAGTACATGAGCTTTTTTTGGGCGTATTAACGCCCGTATCCCACTGTTATCAGCCGGATACCCCCTCGGAAACTCGCGTTTGACGCGCGTTTCTTTTACCGCAAATCGCGGTAAACCGCGCGGCAAACGCGAGTTTCAAATACGCTAAGGTGTGAACCCAGCGTAAAGCTGCAGTGGCCAAGAAAGGTGTTTTTAAACTATGTACAGTTATGTGAAACATTTGCATCAAGCCTGCTTGATTTTTTTTATAAGAGTTATGCATATTCTGCTCTTTATGGCATTTCTATCAAATTAGGGATGCACAGATACCAGTGCCGATACTTGGCATTTTCACAAGAACTACCAGGGTCGCAGCTGCCTGAAATCATTAGTCTGTATTGTTTTAGAAAAACAATGACAATAAAACTGAATACATGTCCCCACAGCAGAACACATGTCCCTAAGGCAGAATAGTATTCTGCTTTGGGAACATGTGTTCTGCATGTCCCCAAAGCAGAATTCCTCTCACCAGGCTGCGTGTCTATCTCACCCGGGCGACGTGGACATCTGCAGTGGCTCTGCGGGCACTCCACCTCACCAGCGATGTCGGGACCCAGCCTCCCCCACATCCAGTCCGGCCGACTATCTGCGCTGCTGGGCCATCTGATCTTAATCCATCTACCGGCCCAGTCCTCCCCGTCAGTGTGTGGCAGGTACCCCCAGCTTCTAGCCCTGGGGCGGTAGTTCCGCCCCCGGGGCTGTCCATGGCTGTGCCTGCGCCGGGAAGGAGGAGGAGATAGAGAACCGGACAGGCACTGCCGTGGACAGCTATCTGCAAGTCCCCACAAGCACAGGAACTCGGAAGGCCGCTGCTGTTTGAAAATTTAAAGGGCCAGTAGCGGCCTGAAGCTGCCTACTAGCTTTTGAGTTTTTCTCTAGTCTAGTCTTGGAGCTGGAAAAGTATTAGTACTTGTACCTGTACAAAGTACGGTACTTGGTATCAGTGCATCCCTACTATAAATAATACTGCACATAAGGTTCCTAATTATGCAACCTTACCATAAAATCCGTAAAACACAAAAAACTATTAAAATGAATCATTTTGTATGGTGAAAACAACTTGTACAAGAAACGTGTTGCAAAAAAATCTGTTACAAGTAGAAAAAAAAATGTATTAATAAAAATGTTTGTACTACATGGACAAGAGCAATGCTAGTAAAGTGTGCTGGAAATTGCAGTTCTATAAATTCAAGATAAATATCAGTGGGGTCAGCTGGTACTTGTAATTCAACAGAAATGGCAGATGCCAGTAGGGTATTTCTGTGCTGGATGAAGTGGATTCTACCTATGTGATGTGTGGCAGCACAATGTGCATTATATCTACAACCGTTATTAGTGACTACTAATGTGTGATTGAGAAGTACTACGCCACCAAACAGCTGCTGCCACTCTTTCTCCGAACATGCCATCTACATAGTTCTGCTTTTAACGTACAGTGGGCCATCAGGGAGGCAGCACACAGCCATGCACTGGTGGGCAATCTGGGAATGTGACGTGCGACCACTGATGGAAGCTGTGATGGTGGGGGACTTCACTGGGAACATTTTATTGCCTCTACAGCAGGGGTAGGCAACTGAAGCTTTGATGCACCTACAAATCTCATCAGGCATGGCAAAATTCTGACAGCCACAAGCATGATGAGATTTGTAGTTTCACCAGTTGGAGGGCCAGAGTTTGCATACCCCTGCTCTATAGGGATAAGCACAAGCATAAACTCATAGTAGATCAATGCAACATTGCAATTCCTATACTTTTGTAATAAGAGCCCTGTGATCATTTAAACCATCTTCATTGTTTTCAATTCTAGCAGGAGCATCTTTATTACTTGATACTTAACCAAGGCAACATATTCCCTTTATAAAATCGTAAGACTCTTTTCATAAACTCCGAGTTATATTATAATTGTTAGTATAGATTTAACTTTACTGGTGATGTATGTATATTGGATATGATCTGCAAGTAATTTTAAAAAATGAAATTTAGTAAGGAAATGACCCTACCTGGGCAAACGTACGACAAGCTCCAATCATTTGTAATGGTCTTATAACTTGTCTAGTTACACCATGAGCGGAAAACGAGGCAGTAAAGTGATTTGAAGAGGACACCTAGTGGGAGGATAAAGCATTGCCTCTTCTGCTACTACAATATGGTTTCTTTATCAAACACAGACTCTGAAGAATTAAGCGCAGACAACTTTAAATTATCTTTATTTCGTTTGGAGCAGCTTTTCATTTTTACCTTATTCTTTGATAGGAGAGAGTACCATAAAGAGCTATTTACAGAGAGTGGACCTTTTTTGGAGTATAGGGTGAAAGGCATAGAAGGCAAGCCTAGGGTTTCCCAAAATAAAGCATTGGAGATCCAGGGTGGGGGAAGGAATCAGCCTTAGAGAATATTCAAGCAAACAGAAGCTCTACAGGATATAAAGGGACAAGAAGAAAAATGGTGCTGCAAGAGATCCAGGGTGGAAGGTGTATGAGGGCCACCAAGGTGGAGGAAGACATAAATGGTCACACGTGATAGTTGGAAGAAACTTAGGTTTATGGATCACATTTTAAAAAAAGAGGGATCTTAGGTTAGACAAAAAGGACACAGCGAGGTTTCAGGAGATGATAGGGAAATGGAGGGGGCCACGTAGACAAGTGGACTGAAAAGTCATATAGACAAAATGGCAGTTCAACGACCCACAAATGAGGGCGTAAAGATAGGCTATCGGGTTGCTGGAGATTCATGCACACAAGGCTTGGTCTGCTGGCAGCCTCCCCCTATGTTACTGCATAGGTAATACGCAGAGTAGCAGACCTCTGCAACACAAGGGGAAGTCTTGGGGAAATCACAAAATACACCTCACACCATTTGGTTTTAAAGCAGGATGAGCTCCTTGCAGCCCCCCTGAGAAGAGAGTAGGGGATGATGTGGTGAAGATCTGCCACAGGTACGATTAGTCCCGACTGCTGTGGCCCTGACACATAGGAGGTTGGGCAGCATGTGTTCAGTGTCTGTGCGTTTTCGGTGTACAGAGTTTAGCGGCTATCTCTTTTCTGTGTTGGTGTATCGAAGCAGGAGGCACAAGGTCAGACAATGAAGGAGTTGGTCACTCCGCAAAGTGGCTCCACCTGGAGTAATTCAACAGAACTGCATCCATCCTGAAGCACGATGTCCGTACTGAGTCACGCAGTCCTCCGATGAACACCATTCAAGGCATGGGAAGCCGACCCTTCAACAGTGACCCGGGATCCAGAGGACTGCTTGGGGGAGATGGCAGAAGTCCAGGGGAGAGGGAAGCAGGGACCGAATGTCTCCATGTTACCTGGAGGAAGGACTGCTGCACTCAGAGGCAGGGCAGCAAAATTGATGGACCACCTCTTCCTCATCATCATCACCCCTGGATAGAGACATGGGCAGCAGAGAGGACGGTAAAGATGAAGGCATGACTCCAGTGCAAGTGATAGATGGGAATGAGGCAGTGGCCAGAGAAATGTAAAAACATAAAACAACCAATGACAAAAAGCAAATGCAATGAAGAAACTTTTTCATGTACAAATGGGAATACAATGAGGCCACACAGGCTGATGACACAGTTGAGACAAGGCTTGGGATAGGCTCAGGATGTCACGACTCTGATGAACAAAGGATGCTGATCTAGAACAAGCCAAATTTAAATAATCATTAGCTGCTGCACCCCTCATACAATCAATTTTACACTGCTTTATGTATTCCTAGTTACTGCAGGACTTTTTATTGGTGAAGAACAAAATTTGTTTAAAGGGTTAGCCCATCCAAATGGTTACTTCATTTTTGGACAGAAATTGGTGAACGAACACCAAAAAAGGTTTTATATATGCCTTGCAGATTTCTTTTTTTAAGCTTTTAGCTCTAATAGAACAATGAAGGGTCATTTCTTTTTGATCAAGATTGCCAACACAGATACGTGTTTCATTGTCACAAAGAATATTAAGTTCCAATCAAATTTGGTCACAAACAGGACCCTACATAAAGGAATGGCATAGATAACTATGAATCTTCAAACGTTTTGATGATCTATCTTTCAGCATAACTATCCCACTACCCCAGTCTAAAAGGACTGCCATTGCTGACAATCTCCTGAAAATTCTAGTTACCTGGCTTTGTCTGGATTCAATACTTTGCAGTTATGCACCCAAAGCAAGCATGCAGCAGATGTCAGAGAAACGTCAAACCTTTATATCTATATTTGTTCCAGGACTCAAAGCACAAAAGTCAAAGCATCAAAGCTTGGCAACTAGCATTTTCAGGAGAGTCAGTACATATTTTCTTTACAATAGGCTTCTGTCAATGGTGGCCTTTCACCATCCTGAATAAAATTAAATGTATAAAAAATGTAATTGAAAGGAAAGCATGTTTTAGTTTATGTAACCAGGCTTAAGACTGAAATATAAACACAAGAGCAGCCAACCCAGGCATTAACTACATATTGAATCTTAATAACTTGATTCTCTGTTAAATTTGAAGTAGTAGCTTTTGGTTCTTGTATAGTTTGCATTTAATGTGAAAATCCTCTTACAGTTCTAAGTTGAATAAGAATCTTAAATCACAGACCCTCTATTTTGACCTTTTCGATTGGTTTCGACAATGGCATGTCGATCGGCCGTTTTTTTTTTTGGAAAGCTGCCTAACACAAGCCATTTGGCTATATTAAAGGACTTTTTCCTATTGGTTGGGGATCCATAGACAGCACCTCACTTTAGGAGCAATAAAAGCTGAGGTTCTACCTTTCCGTACTCCATCAAAGGTTAAAACAAAAATGTTTTGGCTTTAGATACACTACATTAAGGGCAACATAGCATATTATAGCCTATCCACGTAAACAGTTGATTCCTTAGTGATGCTGATATTCTTAACGGGCCCCATTGTCACCACTGCGGGTTTCCAAAGTACCTCTGTGAATTACGGTACATTTGTGAGGTATATTTAGTGATGAAATGACAGGAGCCTACTGCATGAAGCATGAGATAAATATGTCACTTGGCCCTAACAATTTCTTCATCTTCAAAACTGTATTTTATAGTGTTAAAGCTGGATTATTTTGTTCTGATTGTAAACATCTTTCAAGGACTTCTATATGAGGTCCATGGCTATCCATCCCTGTTGTTCAGCTCACAGCTTGGCTACCTTAACAGTGCAATTTTTTTCTTGTAAACCTCTCACTGGGCCTCTTTGCAAGTACAGGGAAGAAGCAACAAGACACATGCTATTACAAGCCATGTGGTTGCATTCACAAAGTCGTGTGGATGGTAGCAACCAAAAAAAGGTGTTCAAGCTGACTGTATGGGCAGTGAAAAAGACACTGACGTGACAACATGGAACAGAAAATGTGACAAACTAAAGATTTGGAATTTGGAGGGTGGAATTTGATGACAAAAATGCCATATATGTGTGGTGGGAAAAGGTAGAGATGCAGGTCGTGAGAGAGTGATGTCACTGATCTAGGCAGTGATGGGGGAGACTGGACCAGACTATGTGAGGGGGGGTGGGGGGGGGGGGCAGTGTGATGGCTGCCGCTCTAGCTCTTACCTGCAGTCAGTGTGCCTGACGGGGGGAGCTAGCTGCATGCAGAGCTGCGACTGAGCGGGGCAGCAGTACTGGTGGAGAGTGTTAGACGAGGAAGACCTACAGGGTACAGAGAAAGGGTAATGAAGGGAGAGAGATTGTAAAAAGAATGAGGGTCAGGAAGATAGAGAGGAGGGGGGGAAATTAGATGGTGAAAAAAAGAGAAGACAAGGAGAGCGTGAGGGGAAAAAAGTCGGGGAGGGAGAGAGAAAAAGAAAAAAAACACAGAGTCAAGAAAAAGACAGAACTCAAACACAAGACAACAGTGACAGCGTTGACCCTGATGGGACACACAGGCCCAGACAAGAGGCACACACACAGCTAAGGCCTGCAGCACGACTGCAATTAGGGTAAAATAAATGAATTATTGTACCTGTTTATGTTTTATTAAATAAACGTGTGCTTCTTTATATTGTCAGCAATGGACTAAGTTTGAAATAGAGGGGATCCCATTATCATTATTAATTAGGTCATATTTCCTCTTGTTACTTAGGTCTGTCCTGGCTAGTAAACCCTACTTTTAGTCCAAGGATATCACAAGTCTCCTCAAATACAGAGCAAGAGAATCCCATGGCAGATGGCTGCTCTCTGTTACTGAACAGATAGATAAAGTACAAGTATTGCTGCTGGATGAGTGGCAGAAAAGACAGACTGCCAGCACCAGCTTGGAGCAAATTCCCAAGAAGCTCTATCATGTTACTAGCAGAACAAAAAAAAAAATATAAGGGAACTTCACTGACAATTTATGAGTGCACACAAGGATGGCAACCAGTACGTTCAATGAGCCGAGCCAATATACTGTTCCCCTACCTTGTGATGTCAACAGATCCTGACTGACTTCTCACCAGCTTCAATTCATTCATTAGAAAAGAAAACAATTATAGGTCATTACGTACCATCAGTAACTGGCATGCTATAGGCAGGTGAATAGTTTACAAGCATTACTGGCAGAGCTGCTGAGTGTGTATTACACTATATGGGCAAACATATATGAACACCCGACCATCAACATCTATGAGCTTCCTGGACATCTCATTCCAAACCCATGGGCAATAATATGGAGTTGTGCCCCCCCCCCCCTTGTGGCTACACCAGCTTCTACTTTTATGGGAAGGCTTTCAAAAGATTGTCTTTGTCTGTGTGATTTTGTACTCATTCAGCCAAAAGTGCATTTGTGAGGTCAGATACCAATGTTGGATGAGAAGGCTTGGCTCACAATCTTCTTTCAATTCTGTCCAAAGGTGTTCAGTAGGGTTGAGGTCAGTGCTCTCTACAGGCCACTCAAGTTCCTCCACACCAAACTCATGAAACCATGTCTTTAGCGAGTTGGCTTTTTGCACAGTGGTACAGTCATGGTGGAACAGCAAAGGGCCTTTCCGAAATTGTTGCCAAAAGGCTGGAAGTGCACAAGTCCAAGAAATTACTTTGGAAAAACTGTAGCATTAACTCCGAGTGCAAAAACGTTTTAAATATTCTCCAAAATGGCCATAAATCCACTTTGATGCATCAAATGCCTTTCCAAACTTGCATATTAGTTTAGAAGTAGTGGCATCTTGACTGTGCTGCACATCACCTGTGTAGACAGCAGATCTGTGGAAGTGACCACCCACTACAGACTGCATATAGAAAACTACAGGAGTGGGGGGGGGGGGGGG
>NW_017308061.1:173740-175546 GCF_000935625.1 Nanorana parkeri
GCCAGAAAAAAAGCGGGGGGGGGGGGGGGGGGGGGGATACAAGACCAAGTCACCCTGCACAAAGCACACCAAGATTTAAAAAATAATTTGTTCATATAATATTTGCTTATTCTGGAGTTCAGCTTTAACTGTAGACTTCACTGGAAACACCTGAACGCAATAATTATTATGGAGGGGTGTCCACATACTTCTGGCTATATAGTAGATGTGATGGTCAGGTGTACGCATACTTTTGGCTATATAGTAGAGGTGATGGTCAGGTGTACATATACTTTTGGCTAGATAGTAGAGGTGATGGTCAGGTGTCCACATAATATTGGCTCTATAGTAGATGTGATGGCAAGTGTACACATACTTTTGGCTATATAGTAGATGTGATGGTCAGGTGTACGCATACTTTTCGCTAGGGGACAAGGAAGCATGGAGCCGGCGCCCAGGCCACTCAGGAAGCTGGGCAGCGTGAAAAGCCAGAAAGCCTGCTTCATGCTCTCTCATCACCTGGTGACGAGGAGACATGGAACCGGCTTCCCAGCCAATCAGGAAGCCAGCGCCGTGTAATGACTCGTTGCCTGGCTTCCTGATTGGCCAGCTTCTTGACCTAACAGGAAGCCGGGCAACAAGTCATTACACGGCGCCCGGCTTCCCGATTGGGCAGAAAGCGGGCTCCATGCTTCCTCGTCATTTGGTGATGAGGGAGCATGGAGACTGCTTCCCTGCTAATAAGGGAAGTCTTTACACGCCGCCTGGCTTCCTTAATGGGACTTCCAGTTTCAGTATTTGGTATCGGCGAGTGCCGAGTAAAAAATATCGTCACTCATACTCAAAAACCCGATATCGGTGCATTGCTAATTAGGTATTTATATTTCTAAAAATAACAGTACAAGTATTAGCATGGAAATTGTAAATTCAATCAAATCAACTAATTGCATGACATATTTTTATATTAGAGAAATGTTATGTCCATAGTCATGAGGCAGCAGGAAATAAACAGCAACAAGTTCAATAGCCACAAAAGTGGAGCTCGAGGTCTATACCCTGCAAAGCAAAGTCATTGAACGGCAGCAAAAACTTTTTCATTTTTAGGTTTGGGACGCTGAATGATGAAAAAAATGTATTCCTGTCCTGTGTCCCCATTTGGTAGATTTCTCCTCCTGTTCCTATGACAAAACAGAAAGCAACAGGATATCCTACAGGCAACAAAAACCTAACACTGATTCTAACCCTCCCCCAGGCTAATAATTAAAGTGCATTTTTTTGCAGTCTCTCTTGATGTTGGAGAGATTTGCATCACTTCCTTTATTCCCAACAGGAATTAAAGTAAATCTCCATAAAAGGGCCACAGCCTGCTAATAAAACCGGACGAAAATTATTTCTAAAACTAGAAAGGAAACTACTTTCTACTTTAATTAAAACTGTTCACATAATGGTTACGTTTATTGTGTTCCACAGACTGAATTCCTAAAGTGCCAACAAGCTACACAAATTCATTTCCATTTTAAGAAACGCAGGTAGAGTTTATTCATACCATATCATGACCTGATACTAAAACCATAAAGATAAATTGTATCAAACAAATTAAGGTAACTGGATATTAGGGAGGAGTTCAGGTAGAGCCCAAACCCGAGCTCATTTAAACCCAGAAGGAAGCTCTCAATGAGGTGAGGCCAGGATACCACTCACACCTTCACAGCTGCATGTAAACAAAGGAGCAGGATGCTGCTTACTTCACTGACCTTATATGGCCATATATGGTGAGCGAAGTAACCAGCAACCCCCCCCCCCCCACCTCTTAATATCAGCAGGCGG
>NW_017308061.1:176744-191299 GCF_000935625.1 Nanorana parkeri
CTTTAAGTGTAGCTGGGCAGGAGAGGGGAGGGAGATGCCCTGACCACAGATGAACCCAGAAGGAAGCTGTTGGCACCGACACCTTTCTTTTGGATTTAGTCCAAACCTGAGCTCCTGAGCTAATCCCTAATGGATATTTTAACTATAAAGAAACATTTTATGTATGGGAGGTTGGTTTCCATTGATGAAAACAGTAATCGTATAGGCTAGATTTTTCTACTGGCCTTATGAGCTGCTAAAGTATTAATAAAGCAAGTTGTTTTGCTTTTTTTTTTATAGGATCTTGATAGAGGTTTAAGGGAAGGGTTAACATCACAGTGCTGTACATAGCCTGTGCAGAGAGCAGAGCTGTGGGAGGTACCTAGCAGGCCCCACCCACTACAAGGGGGCAGTCACCCTGCACAAGAATAGAGAGCAGCAGTGACCAGTCTGATTACAGGAAGCTTCTGCACAGAGTTGAAATTTCACACTGAATTATTGAAGATCTGAAAGAAATGCACAAAGCGCACCAAGATTCAAGTTAGAATACCCATGGCTCCTGCATTTAGACAATGAGACAATATTTGTGTATAGTGAAGTTCAGCTTTAAAACCGCTATCAGGTTTCTTTTTGTTGCCTGTGTCCCGCTGGGGAGATTTCTCTTCGCTACTTGTCCTGAAGACACAACAGGAAATAAGAGAAAATCCCTCCAAAGTGAATGGAATTCCCATCTTAGAGAGGAGGTCATAGGAACAGGTGTCTGCATTGAAACATTTTTTTTTTTCCGGTGCCAACTGTAAAAGTTTGAATTTCCTATCATGTTCTGTGTTGGGGACAGTGGTTACCAGGACAAATAGAGAAGGTAAATTTGTGCCTTATGGGGCATTAAATGTGGCCTCATTTGTGATGAATTTAGGTACAAGAGATAACAAACATTTAATGTATTATTGGTACTGTCCTGCACTTTGCAACTGATTGAAAATAACAAATAAAAATACAATCAGCAACAAATGTCTATTAAAAATGGTCTTTTAACCAGTTGACATCCGCGGTGTTAAACCCCCTTCCCATCCAGGCCATTTTTCAGTATTCAGCGCTGCGATTAATTACCATCAGTTCTCCGACATGCGCAGATATTTGTTTGATTTATCAGACGCGATCAACGAAATTCCAACCTGGCCAGTCAACTTGTGGTGAAATCGAGAGCTCACTAAACCAATTGAGTGGAGGGTCTTTGGTTTGCAGCATTTACCAAATCGATAAGTTTAGTTGCACTGAATGATTTATTGAATGATCATACTGACGTGTGTGTGGCCACCATTATGGATTCATCAGTACCCAACAATAAACAGAAGGGTAGAACTGAAGGAACACAGTAATCACAGACAATGCTCCATGAACCCATTGTAACAAAACGTGACTCAGATGTGACTACTATAAAAGCACAGAGGAGGGAACCATGAGCTGTGTAGGAAAGGAGCATAAAGACAGGTGAAGATGATGACAGAGGAGGATAAAAGAATGGAAAAGTGGCAAATCAGGCATTCAGCAGGGGGAAATGGATGCTGCAGGTTGTCACAGAAAAAGGTCTCTGAAGAAGGACCCACCCAGAGAAGAAACAGCACCATTTGGCTTAACACACTGCATAGCATGTAATGGTAACAAAAGTAGTTTTTTTTGTTCTACATTGGCTTAAACACACTGCATAGCATGTAATGGTAACAACAGTAGTTTTTTTTGGTTCTACATTGATTTTGGCATGAACACAAAGATTTTGTTAGATCAAGGCCCAATGGAACTACTCCATGAGTATTTCATCTTTCAAGAAGAGTTAAGGCAGAAATGCAGATGTCAGAGGGGTCTACAAGAGAGCAGGTGACCTAACATATGGAAAGCAAGGGGCTTGCTCACGAGGAACTGTAATCCTTAGGGCCCATTCACACCAAAATCGGAAGGAAATCACAAGTCAGAGGAGGGTCCATTGACTTGCAATTGGACTGTACTTTCCAATTTCCTCCTGATTAGTTGCGGCCCAATTTTCAATAGATGCTAACAGCAGGGCAACGAAAAATGAATGGGGCTAGTTCACACCGGATTCATTGCCTCACGCTGTACTTTTTTCAGCGCACAGAATGGAACATTCATTTTTTAGTGCCCTTTCGTTAGCATCCGTTCAAAAACGTATTGCAACACAACGGAATCGGTGTGAATGGGCCCTTAAAGTGTAGCGAACACTAAAACTTTTGTCTGTTGTGGATAGGGAATTATAAATTCCTGGCAATTTTTTTTTTTTTTTGCTGCCTTTAGAGAGCAAAAAACGAAGAAAGAGAAAATCTAATGTAAGTGAAGGAAAATCCTCTCTTATACAGTTGTCATTGGAACAGTAGTGCCCCCTGGAAGATTCACTTCTCAACTCCTATTCTAGTGAAAACTGTAAAATGTGGGATTTCCTATCACTCTCTATCTTGGTGACAATGGTCACCACGACAATTAAAAGAAGATTGATGAGATGTAATCTTGATAAACTGAGATGGCATCACATCAAGCAGCAGGGAAGAGACCAAAGCACACTGGGAGTTTTGGAAGTTGTTGGAAGTGATGGGAAAACGGAACGCAGCACTCACTACATAAGAAGGATTTTTTCAAGTAAGCTTTGATTGCAATTTCAAAAATAACTCTAGTATATATTCCTATTATAAGTCATGTCATAACAGGATAGTATATACTGGGACTTTTAAAACTCCTTTTAAGAGACAACTGTATGTTTAAATATTCCCCACCGAATACTAAAAATGCTACCCAGGAGCAGGCACGAAATGACTCCCGGGGAGCCGTCCCCATGCTTCCCGGCTTTCTGATTGGCCGGGAAGCCGGCTCCATGCTCCCTTGTCATTTGTCATGAGATGTGTATCTATGTTTTATTATATGTGTATGTGTGTGTGTGTGTGTGTGTGTGTGTGTGTGTGTGTGTGTGTGTATGCATGCATGTATGTCATTTTATAAGGGTGATGGAATGTTACGGGCAGCAAAAGAAGCATATGAGTGCGCAAATTGCCTCATGCACGCCATACCTATTCCGGAAGCCAGAAGTGTGTGTGTGTGTGTGTGTGTGTGTGTGTGTGTGTGTGTGTATATATACACACATAATAAAACATAGTTACACACATTTTATATTATATACACACACACACACACACACACACACACACACACACAAACACAGCCATGGCCAAAAATATTGGCACCCCTGCATTTCTGTCAGATAATGCACCACTTAGCACTGGAAATTGTTGCAATTACAAATGTTTAGGCATTCTCATGTTTATTTCTTTTGTTTGTATTGGTATGACACAAAAAAGTGGAGAGAAAAAAAAAGAAGCCATCTGACACATTCCACGCAAAACCTCAAAAATGGACTGGACAAAATTATTGGCACCCTCTCCAAATTGCAAGAAATAATTGCATTCCAAGCTTTTGTGGAAGAGCATGGACAATCTCAAGGTTGCAAGACCATCTCCAGAGATCTTAATGTTCCTGTGTCCACTGTGCTCCAAGATGGAGACTCTCATAGTTTAGAGTTAGGACCGCACTATAAGAGGTGCCTTGGCGCGGCTGTGCGGCTTTCACATTTTCTGCAGAAGACGTGTATCCAAACCTCTGTTATTAACCTTAGTGGTGAGGCAAGTTGTTTTACATGCTGGCTTGCGAGTGTGCCATGATACCTTTCTACTGTTTTACTGTTCAAAGCCCATTTCGTGTGCACCTTATTGTATAGCTGGTGACAAATTGTTGAGTGCGTTTGTCATTTGTTTTGCTTGCCCTTGATTGGAACACCTAAATCCAATGATTTGGAGGGGGTGCCCCAATACGTTTGGCAATATATATATATATATATATACATACATACACACACACACAGTTATTCACACACGGGTGAAGAGTTTGGAGAAGGCAGGAGAAGTGAACAATTTAGGCCAAAATAACTGATTTGGAAAAATTCTCCAATTCAGCTCATTTTTCCAGTTCAGCCCTGTTGTCCTAGATTGTTCACTCCTCCTGCCTTCTCCAAACTCTTCACCCTTTTGTGAATAACCCTGACAGTGTTTCTAGACATTTATTTTTGAAACTCTTTCATCTGAAAGGAACACAGTTAACCTGCAGTGGTCTGGGTGCTCCCAAATGAATAGTAGGGCCAGAGTTCTGTATAAACGCGCAGGCACGATAATTTGCCTGCAATGCACAATGTGCCAGCCTCACCAAATGATCAGCTATGATGGGCTTAAAGAACATATCTGGGTAAGCACAACATTTTGCAGTCTGTACAGCGAAAGACTGTGTGTGAGATATAGATGTGCTTTTGGGAAGAAGATATAATGTTACAGGAAATTTGGAACTTAGCAGGAAACAGCCCGTCTCTGAAAACATCCTGCATCTGTGGCTTCTGGACAACAAGCTAGCTATTGCATGCAATGCAATAACAACCATCCCTGGCAAATCTTCCATTTACATAAATATGTACTAAATTGCTGTAAAGCAAACAAACCTGAGATGTTCAGAAGAGCGCAGCAAACAATGCAACTAACCGTGGCAAACCGCCACTAAACAAGTAAAATATGTATTTCGACTGTCTTCTCTAACAAAGAGTTGCAGATCTGTTAAGCCTTTCCTAAGGTGCCCATACACCTTACGATAATCGTATGCGATCGACTTTTCGTACGACAATAGTAACGTGTGAATGTAGTACCCGACCGATAGTACTGTACAATCGTACATCTTTTGATGGTCAAGCATGTTTGAAAACTTTGCTAGATCGTACTTTGTTCGCATGGTTGGTGGCGTTTCCGTCCGTCAAAAGTCGTACGATTAACACTGCACATGCGCAAACGAAAATAATTACGGTCAATTACCGCAAGTCGTCAAGGTGTTTTTTTTAAACTACCGCTGATTGAACCTTGCGATAATCGGGGCAGGATGGGGCCGTCGTACGAAAATCGTACAACGGTTCGATCATCGAACGAAAAGTTTCGTACGATAATCGTAAGGCCTTGTTCACACCAAGCGCGTTCCAGGAGCAGAGCAGATCTGTTACAGACCGGATCAAAACTGCGTCCAATGTATTCCAATGGTATTGCCTCAACATGAACATATAGTATTAGGTATAAGTACACCTTCACTTTGAATCACTGTGTTTACTTCATGCTTTGTTGTGAACAAGTCACCCTGGACTACCACTAGTCTTAAGCTCGGCATTAAACTGAATGAGCAGTCTGTCTCTGGGAGCAGCTTATTCGTATAAAAGCAGTGTATGTACATATCATTGGGAAACGACCATGCTGCTTGAATATGGACTTCATGAACAACATACTGGCATTTTTTTTGGAATTTACAAAGAGTGGCGAAGGCACTCTATAGGCGACAAATACGACAAATGTAGGTGAATGTGCCAAATTCATGTACACGTCGGAAACAGCTCAGAGCGTACACAGGTCTCAAGGATGCTGCGTGGCTTAGCTTCATTGATTACCTCTGAGCCACTAGAGTCCTACCATCCATTGACATTGTTCAGCTGAACCGACGATATGGCATCGGGGCGCCAACATCCTAGAAACCAATGATGTTACACGGCCATGCCTGATTGGTGCTAGGACTCTGGCTTCCCCTGGGCTGCTGGCATTCAATGATGTTGCCCTCCTGAGCATAATTGATTGATAGGATGCTGGCTGCCTCTGACCAGCTGGCTAAATCATGTTCCCCTGATGGCTGTGATCAAATGACCAAAAAGCAGCAGGAGGGAGCTGGAGGAAGCACAGACCCACAGACTGAATGTAGCAGGAAGATCCTTGGACTGCAGGACGGCAGCTACAGCTTATTCTCCAGCAAGGAGAACCGAGAGCAGCATATAAGTGACATCACTGAATCTCCTGAGACTAGCAGATAGAGGTAGTAGGGCATCTTGGGAATCATGTTCATGGGCAGCTGAGCTGGTGGTGGTATGAGGGCGTATACTGCTACTCACATACAGCCTGTAAATACGGACATGCATTTTATTTGATTTTTTAAGGTATTTTTAATAATTGAATTTTGCAATAAAATAACAAAGACGAACAATATGATTTAAATCAATCAACAATCACCAAAAATAATAATAAAGATTTGTCTCGACATATAGGAAGATACAATACAGTAATAATAATGTCTCAGCAATTGCAACACATATAGAAGAGTTATGGTCATACATATACACAAGTACTGGCATATACCTGCCACTGACATCTACTGAAGACTGTCAGCAGCACCTGAGGCTCTCTAGCAGGAAGAAATATGCCGTGTGCATGAGCCCCTACACTGGAAATCTAAATAAAATTGCTGCCAGAAGCTGTTCTGTGTTTAAAAATAACTTTTGGGGGGGAAGAACATCTAGTGTGAAGATGTTTTCTTGTTGGCCCAAAAGACCGTCATATTCAAGAAAACTGCATAAATTAAGACCAACCAACAGGAGACACATGATGCAATCTAAATGTAGTGTTTGGCCTCTCTCCCAATACATCTGCAACTGAGAATTCACTTACATGTCACATACAGTTTGATAGCTGTCTGGGTGAGTCAGCCATCAGACTAAATTTTAGGAACGCACTTAGACAACTTGGATGCCTTGATGAGTCCATCAAGCCAAATGATTTTTGGCTGCACGACAAGAAACAAGATGTGTGTCAGTTGTAATCAAAGTGCCTTTGGACTTGAAAGAGGAATGCCAGAGAAAAAAAAAAAGAAATGTATTTTAAAGCAGTTACAAGAAGTTTACCTGTTTTATTTTTGATTGGACAATCAGTTCTTGAAATGTGTGCCTTCATGGACCACAAAAAAACAAGGTTGGACTAACTAAAGAAAACGGCATACATAAAAAATACCAAATAAATATTCTCTACTTATAGGGCTGCACTGATCCAAATGTATTAGCCAAAACATCCAACAGAAATGAGGGTTGGGGTGGTCCCTGGTTCAAATCCCGGTCAGGACCTTATCTGCAAGGAGTTTGCATGTTCTCCTTGTGCTTGTGTGGGTTTGCTCCGGGTGCTCCTGTTACCTCCCACACTCCAAAGACATGCTGGAAGGTTAATTGGCTCCTGTCTAAATCGGCCATCTATGTATGCATGAGAGATAGGGACCTTAGATTGTAAGTTGCAGAAGAGACAGATGTGAATGTGTACATGTAAAGGGCTGCGTAAATTGTTGGTGCTATACAAATACCAATAATAAAATAAATAGTTCAGACTCCCTCCTTTTAGCAAAGAACCAGATGACCAAATGCCTAGGCGTTTATATGCCCGACACCCTTTTGTGGCCTTAAGGCAATATTATAAAGTCCTGTGCCAAATTCATGGAAGTGGCAAGAAAACTGTTGCATGGCTTCTAACTTGTGCAACATATTCAGTAGTTCTTATCTGCGACACTTTTACATTCTACATAAGAAAAATGGAGGCAAATAAGACTTTTTCCATGTTGGAGTAAATTGCATTGCCCGTCTAAGTATTGTGTTTCAGAAAGGGCTCATTCACATGGGCGCAGAGGTCTGTGTGCTGTAAAAACTGCATGGATTTCAGTGCCTGGGAGCCACAGGTGTGTACAACCAGCGGGTAAAAATCAACCAGAGGTTGCGGCTGTAAGCTGCTACGAGTGTATTCTTGCATACAGGTACACATGTAAAACAGGGGTGTACATCCAGATCTGTAAAGGCAAGTACTTACCGGTAGGCACAAAGCAGCGTATACTTGTACCAGCGTACAGTTGCAGCCTCTGCGCAAAAAAATGATCTCCCAGGCTAGTATGCAACAGAGTCATATACAACTTACCGACAGTTGCATGGGCGGCAGATAGTTTTCTAATAAGTGTCTATGACACACTTTGTGAACTCCTCAGTATGTGTTTTAGGGCGCAGTGTTGGTAGAGCTGCACAGGATCTTCTGCAAATGCATCCATGTGTTCTATAAAAAGCTGTTGACGCTCTAAAAATACTGGCGATAAATTGTAATTTTAGTGCTGGATCTGCTTTAAAAGGAGAAACCTTTTGCAAAAATTAAAGAAATGCATAATTAATTATATTAAAATATGCATTTCTTTAACCATTTGCTGTCCGGAGCAATTTCTTACTATTTGCACACACGATATAATCTGAATTTATGATATATAAAATCAGAGACCCTGTAGAATAAAAAAAAAAAATGCTAGTTGCATAAAGTCCCTCTTTAAACACAGCTGCCTATTACTCCCAATGCAATAAACTCTCAAGACTAACAATAAGAAAAGCTGGATATAAAATTTATATCAACCTCCCAGATCTTGTACTACTATCCTATTTCAGAAGCCAGTTTGGGCACTCACGCGTCAGCCGGATTTTTAAATTGTGAAGGATGATGGGAAATCAATTTTGACAGAAGATTACAGGTAATTACACAAAGCAGAGCTCTGTGTACTAAATCGATATGTTTACACTTGGTTACCCAAATACAGTGAACCGAGACATTTTTGTAAACGGAAGCATTTGTTTCCTGAACAACCTCTAGATTAAAACTTTACTGGGCGATAGTAACATGATCACTTTGTGCCTCAAACCATGACATTAGCACAGGCATTTTTTAAAAGTTGATTGAATTAAAAAAATTAAAAACTACAGCTCTTTCCTAACCATGAACCTCCACTAGGGGGCAGTCTGGCAGCATACAAAGCTACATATGCCTCCGATAAACATGATTTAAAATTCATAAAAGTCTATAGTCCATGCATTATGGGTAGGATTTTTTTATGAGAGGAACTATATGCATCAGTATAAAAATTACCATTTCCCTTGCTTTTAAAAGAAAAGAACATGCTATGACAGTACATAACAACGGAGGGCTTGAGTGTCTTATACAGGAAAATACATGTTTCAACAGGCAGTCCAAAATCAACTTGATTTTAAAAGCCCGAGATATGAATATGGAAATACATCTGGTTGTATTCACGTTAAAGATGAATAAGCCACATGAAAAAAAAAAACTCCACTCTCCCTGCCAGACAACGTAATCCCAAGTCAAGGGTTTATTGAAGATCTGATATGTATTTGATACAAGCATTTATTTAGAACAGACAATTCATGTAGTGCTTTACATACTGTACAGACACATCAGTCGTAATACAGTTAAGGTACTAAACGTACCTTTTTCCTACAAACTATGGCCACAAAGGAGTAAGAAGAGTAATCATACACTAATAGATTAGAAAGAAAAATCGAACAGATTCCACCATCCACACAAAACAGCATGGATGGGGGAATCCCCTTCACCGGGATATTAAATTCACTGTCACTATACTTGAACAGTGACTGCAGGTTATTGGCTGCAGTCACTGTTCAGTTAATGATTTTCAGGCAGAATCCGTTGACAAAAGTCGATTGAGTAATCAACTTTTGTGGAGTTAGCAGGGCCACACACTGTTGGAGTTTGTGTTGATTCCTATGAATGGAATGAAATCTCCCACTGACCAGAAGATCCGGTATTGGAGCATTTGGGCGAGTACGAGTACTCGCCCAAATGCTTCGTACCGGCACCGATACCGATATTAGTATCGGTGCATCCCTACTGGAAAATATACATTTTGGCTTTAATTCTCCCTGAAACACAGCAGTGGACTTCCTGAGCCTAGGCACTCTTGAGCTTTCAGTCTCATACATTTGTAAAGCAGTCTAAGGCACTCTTCCCTGTGACCACTAGTCTATATATAGTCTATAGTCAAATATAGTCTATATTTGACGATATCACTACTGTGGCTTACCTGATTTTGGCACAGCATCCGCAGTTCAGGTCTTCTTTAAATAATTATTTCAAGTGACTGTTATTTCAAGTGACTGTTCTATATATTAAGTACTATTTCCAACCGCATGTCTTTCAGCAATGGACAGCATGTCTTTCCAAGTAACCGCAACGCTATTTTTTTTGTGCTTTTACTTTGTTGCAAAGTATTGGTTCAGTTCTGTCTGTGCAACACAGCAGCACTTTCATTACATTAATTCAGGTGAACTACAGGGGGGGAAAAAAACACCGTACATAGGAAATCATTTGTAATCTTGTCCAGCTGGTCCCGTGGGACTGCAGATCCAGGTTGGTGACTTAAGTTTTCTCTAATTTATGTAAATAATACAAATGGGTCACCCTCCTGCCCCCAGTTTGTGATTGGACAGTAGAGGGATGGTAGCAGAATGATGAGGCAATTGCTCTTCGCTCTCTTCCTATCTGCATTAGTCTAGTCAGTGCATGAGTATGCAGCAAAGCACAAAAGTGCTGACAGAGCGCTGCTGTATTCAAAAAAAAAAAAATTCTAAAATCTGGTACTTACATCAGTTACATTTCATAAATACATAACTACTTTATAAATGGTGTTTTTGATCTATATGGAGTTCAGCTTTAATCCATACCTGGGGGCACCCTGAGAATATCTACAAGTCTCGTAGAGTGATGTTTAATGGTTAATAATGGTTTTTGGTTATTTTTGTGAAATGTGGTAATTTTTGTAAATTGTGGTAAAACTCCGTGCAAAGCTTCACCAATGGGAATTAACTACTACTTACTTCCTGCATTTGCCATCAATAAGGCTTCATTAAATATACTTACAGTGCAGGACTGCAAGGTTATGCAACCAACCACATGATCTATTCTCAAGTGATATGGAAGTATAAAATGCCATTATTCAGCAAGACAACTGATTGATTTGTAATTTTGTATATTTCTTGAAGACTCCAAGGGAAAGATATTCCTATACATACTTACAACTCCACCTAACTGTTGCAGCCATTTCAAAAGCCAAATGATTGGGTCACATTCTCCCAATGGATCCTCCAAAATCTGAACAATTTGAGAAATCCAGCTGCAAGAGTATGCTGCCTTCATTGTGGCCTAGGGTAAGGGAGGAGATGCAATCTACTGCCAAGAAAGTCATCACTGGAGTCTCTGGGAAAATATAACATGACAGAGGGTAATTCAAACTAGTGGCAAACACCCATAAATTAAAAATAAATATCCAGAAAAGGAAACAATCTGTACTTCTAGTATGGATATAGTACACCTCGTTTACAATATTACAGGCAGTTTACAAGACAAGACGACATAAAAATTCTGATTAGTGGTTGTATGAAATACCATACTTCAGATTGTTTAACTAGAATGCTCTTGTTCATTAAAGATATGAAAAGTGTGGGGTAGACCTTGTAGCATATGACACAGTATAAGGCATTCACTGAAGGATTATGGGATGCTGTTTAAGGGACAAATCTACTAACTGGAAGCAGGATATTGGCAACCCTCCATGGGACTATGCTATTCAGTGGCAGAAGGTTCATGGAACCTATTCAGGGGACAAACTCACAAAATGGAAGATGGAAATAGGCAATCCCTCCATGGGACCATAGCATTCAAGAAACAAAAACACACTAAGTGGTAGTAGGATATTGGCAAGACCTCCATGGTGCTGTGCCATTCAGTGGCAGAAGGTTCATGGAACCTTTTTAGGGGGAAAACTCAGGAAGTAGCAGATGGAGATTTGCAATCCCTCTCTGGGACCATACCGTTCAGTGGCAGAAAGCTAATGGAACCTATAGGTGGGCCAAGCCATTATGTGGCAGAAAGATTCTAAGAAACATTGCCATGGCAGAAGGATTCTACAGACTCCTGCCTATCAAATAAACCCCTCAGAAGCAGGAGACTTCTGCAAAATTAGCTGCAGAACAAGTTACTGAGAAGTAATAGTCTTTACAAAGATTAGGTCATTAAGTAACACACAACTCCTAGAGTACTAGCAATGGTCATTAGCAGTAAGCAATGTTAACTTTTTGTTATGTATTCAGATTCAGAAGCAAGAGGCTTCTAAAGATGCCATACACCTTGCAACCATTGGACAACTTTTTGGGACAACTTTTTGGGTGACTGGCTACAGTTATATAGCTGTATCGATCAATTTACAGAAAACCACTGAGAATGAAAAACACCAGTGAGAATATGTGGAGTGGTAGAAGGATTCGAATGATTCAGCCGTGGGACAGACCACTTAGTATTTGGGGGTTTGTAACAGTAGTTAGCAGAAAAATCATTTACCAGCAGGAGGGAACTAGCTAGAACAGCTAGACAGTCATATATTATTTTTATATTCTCCAGAAGCATTCCTGGACATTTTGTACACAAATTTGGTAGCAAAAATCAAAGTAAATCAAGCCAAAATGTTTTTGGTTTTTTATTTCAAGTTCTTTATTCAACATTGTACAAGAACAAATAAAACCAAGTCTCCCGCTTAGAGAGACATCAGTGAGATTGAAGTGCCAAAACCAGTGTTGAGTATCACAATTACAATAGTAGGTATGTGGACACATTACCTATCAATCAACTTGCTGTATAGTTATCAATTGATACTAAACCTAGAAACAAGGTATCAAAGAATAGGTGCATTTAAAGATCAGAGCCAGTAGGGCTAGCAGCATAGCAGGTAGTAGCAGGGAAAACATAAGCAACAAAAGTAATACGGTAAGGGCAGAACCAAGAAGACAAGGAAGCAAGGAAGGGCAAAGAAGTTCAGCTCCCTAAAGGTACCAGCCGGGGATCGTGCAAGAACATGGGCTCTCTCCAACAGAACAGAACGCAAGGGCAGGGGAACCAAGCCCATATGTTTCAGAAACAAGTGGTGAAAGCATCCTCAAGTCTGCTAGCAGTTCAGTTCTAGGTATACTCACCCAGAATGGGTGTATGTTATGTACACAGCTCACTATACTCCAACAAAATGCAGAAATTAGCGAAAGGCCAGCTACTAGGGCCCAGCCAGATTGTTTTCAACAGACAGCATTCTGACACCATTTAAAAACACTGGGATGTGCTTCTCATAGTCATCAACAATTATGGTGGCTGCCCCTGCAGCCTTGGCTCTCTAATTTGGCTATGTAGAATTCTAGCCATGAGTAGCACAAATTTGTACAAATTTGCAACATGGCCCTATGACAACAGATTAAAGTGCTATTAAAAAGGGTTTTAAGCTATCTCAAATGCTAATTAAATCACTTACAAAGGATGCTGGGGATACAAAGTTTACGTTTTCTGCATAAACAGTTGGTCCCCTGAACACTGACCCTAATATCCTGTTTAATGGTGGCTCCTTTCCCTTGCAGGGTCCTATAGAGCAGGCCTTAACCCCCCAGCGGTGATGGCGGTCCTGGCCAGGGACTCAGATCGCGACCCCCCCTGTTCACTTGCGGGACCCCATATGGGGTCGCGACCCACACTTTTAGAAGCACTGCTATAGAGCCACCCTTGTGTGTGATCACAAACACACAAGCACCACAAGGCAATCCACTCCACCGCTCCCTGCACTCCGCTCCTCCTTCCTCACGTCTCAAACCTAGCAGATGGATAGTTGCAGCAGACTGCGCCATCCCTTGTACTGGACAGGGAAGCAGAGCTAAGAGTTCAAGCCGGCTGTTTGGAAACATGATGACTAAGTGCATGAGCAAAATTGTAAAGAAATACTTTGCTGAACAATGTATATTTGTTTGATCTGGATTCAATATTGAAAGTGTGAGAGTTTAATACTACTTTAAACTTGTGGAAAACAGCCAATTCTAAGGAAATACCTCACAGCATTGGCTTATGCAATAAGAGACTTTATACGCACCAGCTGGTAACATCTGGTACAGCAGTAGTAGAGCCATACATAAAAATGTGTTGCTATAATCCCCTTTGTATTTCAATGACTAAACTTCCTTCAGCAAAGAATGAATAGTCCACCAACCCCCTCGTTTAAGTGGGTTGTGGGAGGTGGAGGATGAAGCATTCTTAAGCTGGTGAATTAATTTTATCCTGGAAATCCACTTTCAAATAAAGGTATATCCCTGACATAGAGCATTATAGCTATCCAGCCTTATGCATATTACAGGCTTGAGTAAAACTGGGCTTTACAATCTGGCAGCTTCCTTCGAGCAGCAGCAAAGACAGCAAATTATAGAGCAACCATTGCACGAGCTAATAACAGGCAGAGGCTGAGAGCGTGATCCTGGAATAAGCGGGACCCTTTCATTTGTTCTGTTGTCTGTTCATTAACCCGTATTGAACAAAACAGTATTTACTACACGTTCCTTGCATGAGGATAAAGAGCACGGTACAGTTTGGGCCATAACAACCTTTCCATGTGCCATAAAGGGGTTACTTGCTTGAGGCAAACAACAAATTGGAATGCAAAAACACATACTCCAGAACCTAAAACAAGAGAGTCCCTGGGAGAGCGAAATTAAGTGGCCCTTCAAATTATCTAAATTGTAACCTAAGGGGTCCAAGGTCTGCACATGCCCTCTTTGATGCGGATAGCAGGCAGAAAAATACAGAGCATTACTAGTACAGCTGCAGAGTGACTCACATCCAGCAATTAACATGGAAGGGAGGAGGACGGGGAGGGGCTAGATTTGAATGATTTTTTTTTCCCTCTACAGTGTATCAGCTACAGTCTCCATGGCAACCATGTGGCTGAACAGCATTGCAATATGCAAATGAGAAATAGTTGTCCTTTAACCCTTT
>NW_017308061.1:191437-219706 GCF_000935625.1 Nanorana parkeri
GGGGAGAGGGCTCGGATCCAAAAAAGGGCCAATGCAGCAAAACTCTCATAAATCAGGACACGGCCAAGTGTCGGGCATGTCCTGAAAACCCAAATATGGCTTTATAGCCACAGGAACTATTTAGGGGGGCAAGTGAGGTGAGATGCAGACTTCTCCGCAGTAAAGACTGCTGCATGGTGATATGTCACTGCAGAGAAAAATAACATACGGCATCTACTCTATATTGGATTCAAAAGTCTATGGGTGACCAAACAATCCCAGATTAGACCCCCAAAGTGTCATCAGTCCACAAATATGCCAGTGACAGTCAAATAGGACAAATACAGACAGACATTCAGCAGAGATGTCACTCTTGCATGATTGTATCTTCTCTACCAGCACTTCTATATCAGAGCCAATACTGTACCATTTGTTTTCAGACCTTCTGTCTGCAAAGCCCAAAGGTCATAGGGTTTCCACATCACCCTGTAAGGCCCCGTTCACATTGAGCGATTTATCGCGCGGTAATTCCCGCGATATCGCGGCAATTTACCGCGCGATAGCGCTCTCCAATGCTTCTCAATGGGGCAAAGGGTCCTGCTGTCGCGGGTCGTGTGTCGCTACAGCAGGACCCTTTTTGGAGCGCATTTAGCCGCGATTCAAGCTTGCTCAATGCAAGCATTTGCGCGAAAGCGCACGATAATCGCGCAAAATGCAAATTGCGTGACAAACGCGCGATTTGCGAACCACTCAATGTGAACGGGGCCTCAGGGTTAGTTCACACCAGAAACTGCATCACAACTGCGTGCGTCTGCGCAGTTGCATTGCGATGCGTTTGTGATGCGTTTTTTCCTCTGGATGATGCCACAATCAATTTTGTTTTTGTATGCGTTCCAGTGCGTTTTGATGCAGCTAAAATAGGACAAGCAGTACTTTTTCTGACTGCAATGGTGTGAATACAGCACGTGAAAGCCCATAGGTAAGCATTGTGATGTATTTTGGCTGAACGGACTGCATCACAACTGCATATGGTGTGAACTAGCCCTTAGGTCTCATTAACATGTGCCAGCTGTGGCAAGAAACCAGTTGATTCCTGGTGGGTGGAGGCACAGGTGGTGCCGATGGTAGCGGTCGCTGAGCCTGTACAAAGCAAAGACAGGCTGACAGCGGCTGCGTTCGGATGTAATTGCACACGGCGTGATTACCTGTGGTTAGGGACAGATGATTGCTTGTGTCTAAGGGTAATCACGGCAACTTGTTGCTATTTTGAAGCCCTCTGGTGAATAGTTTGCTATAATCCCTGTACTGATACATACACACCAATCAGCCATAACATTATGACCACGGACAGGGAAGTGAATAACATTGATTATCTTGTTACAATGGTACCTGGAAGTGGGTGGGATATTTTAGACAGCAAGTGAACTTTTTCTCCGGGTGTTGGAAGCAGAAAAAATGGGCAAGCATAAGGATTTGAGTGACTTTGACAAGGGCTAAATTGTGATGACTAGACAACTTAGCCAGAGAAACTCCAAAACTGCAGTTATTGTGGGATGTTGCCGATCTGCACTGGTCAGTACCTGACCTGGCCTCCCATTTCTCCAGATCTCAATCCAAATCGAGCATCTGTGGGATCTGATGGAAAAACTGCCTCTGTGTGTCAGGGCTGGTTTGGTGGCAAGATTGGCACCCACTCAATATTAAGCCGATGGTCACAATGTTTTAGCTAAATTAAAGGATGACAAAAGGCTGGGACACGCTCTCTGCAGTCAATTACCAGCAGGATTATGGAATCATACTCAACTCCCACTGTCTTGCTTCTCTAAGCAACAACCAGCAATGCTACACAGTTAAGTAACCAATAGACTGGCAAAGCAGGTTCTCTTTCTAAATGGCATGGGGCAAGTACCTCACCCTCACAGGTAATTGTATGCATATTTGTGTACTATTCATATCACACATGTACTATATACATGTGTATGTAATATCTTGCAAATTACATCATATATAAATCACACACACACACACACACACACACAGCCTGATGAAGTATGGAGCGAGACATGTCATGTTACATTTGTGTGAGGATACCCTCTGGCTTTTCACTGTATGAGACAGGTATTTTTTTCTGTAGTACTTTGCACAACCTTAGCTACTGCATTCGTATATATGTGTAAAGGGTATGTGAACCCTTACTTTGCAAACATAAGGATTTAGGGCTTGTTCACACGACGTCCAGATTCTGTCCGGACCAGAACAGTTTGCTCCTGCACTAAAAATGCATCCCAATGTATCCCTATGTGTTTTATAGTCTTCAGTTCTCACCAGCGCAGTCCGTTCCGGTCAGAAAAAATACTGCATGTCACATTTTCTCTGGTCCGGAAACGCGCGAACGCGTCAAAAACGCAACAGAAACGCGTCAAAAACTCACCGCACTGCAGTTAACAGCGGACAGCCAGAATGACATATGGGTGACACGCGGTTGACCTATCTGGGGTGGAGATGTGGACCTCGTCCACTTGCAGTAAGCCCGCGGATAGGAGGTACACAGGTGGGTGACAGGAACCGCTGTGAAGTGATCAGGATGCGCTGGAGACTCGTGAGACAACCTCTGTCTCCCCTTCTATACTACTTCTTCGTCTTTCTTTCTTCTTAGTCTTCTCTCTTCTTCTTCCCTCCCCCTCTCCGTACATCATCACTTCTTTCCACCTCACTTGCACATTGATATGGATATGATATCTGTTTAACGCTAAAGGTTTAGATATGGTTTACCACGGACAAATTGTGCCGGCTACTGTTTGAGCTAGAATGATACATGGATGTTATAGTGGATTTCCTTGACCTATTTTCTAGTACACTGTATTTGAGACAAAAATATCACAAACTTATAAATAAAGAATTCATTAAAAAAAACAGCGGACAGCCCCACTCCACAAAAAAAAAAAAGGAACTGGAAAGCGGTAAAAACGTGCTGCGCTCATAGCACCGCATCTGCAGATCTGCACCAGATCTAGACCAGAAAATGGTGTGAACAAGCCCTTAAAGATCAGCTGATCTGCCAAGCAGCACTTGAAATCGGAGCACAGGCTCATCCCCACATCCTGTCGCCCAAGGAATATGAAGGTCTACTAAAGGGGGACGTATCAGAATGTGGAAGCCCTTTTAGAATAAGAGGGCCCCCATATTATCCACTCCCCCAGGTACAAGTACAGGGTTTTATAGTACCACTTGTTACTCGTTCACAAAAAAAGTAAATAAAAACAGTTCTTCATTGAAATAAATGTCCCCAAATGTAAATCCAACATCAATCATGTCCATCTAACGATGAAGATCAACATAAATCGCGACGACCCTCCGACACAAAGCACTCGGCAATGTCTACACGCCGCTACGCACGTCATGAAAGGCCAATCCACGGCAGGCTTTTGTATGAAAACAAACAGGTCTGGGATTTTGGGGGACAGCGTTTACCATACAGTATATGGTCCTGACCATATTTGGTCCATGCTGTCACCTAGGAACCCGAGCATGTTTACAAACAGGAGCCAATGGGGATCTGACATTTGGGCCTGGTTCACACTGAGCATTTGTTGCACTTTTTCTGTCCTAAAAAACACTCAAAAAATATGCCCCCCCAAAAAAATCCCATTAATTGTTATGGCCCTGTTCACATCTGAGCATTTTCTCGCAATAAGCAAAACGCCTGTCACTGGAAAAAGTACATGAGCTTTTTTTGGCATATTACAGCTCGTTTGGCCCCATAGACTCAATAGGAAACTCTTGAAAATACGTGTTTGCTATGTCTCTGTGCGGTTTTTTACGCATGTTTGCTCATTATCAATGAGCTAGAATCTGCCCACAAAAACACACAATTAAATTAATGTGCACAAAACGTGCATCAAAAACGCTGTTGCCTAGGTGTGAACCCAGCCTTAACAGCGGTAGTGCTACCGCCACTAAATGACAAAATTCCCTTTGTTTGTTTAGAACAGTAGCTGGCAAGGCACTAGTTAATTTAGCTGCATTAATGATGATTTCTGGCCACTGTGTATAATCAATGTCAGCTTTAAAGGAGTACTTTGTACTGCTCTAAAATGTCACGTGCATTCTCAAAGCATGTTATTTAAAGGATTTAACATAAGAGGAGGTTTACTGTAGTCCAAAAAGCAATCTCAAACCAATGTAACTGGTAACAGTACTGCACAGGCTGAGGGCACTGGACTTTATCAGCCTGCACTCATTGCACTCATCGAAGAGGTAAAATAAAATGCTTTCAATGGTATATTTAAAAGACCAAAAAGTAAGCAAATAAGAGAAGTTAATTGTTGGTGTTTTAAATCAACTTTAAGTTGCTATACAAGTGATTCCTTAGCAATCATGCAGATTGAACAAGTCTGATCCTTTCAAGGCAAGTCACAGTTCAACGATTTCCCTGTCTGACAATATTGGCGGGATATTGGAGGCAATATTGCCAGGACTCATGAATTGGGTGATTAGCTGATCATCAGAATGCAAAGTATACTGTATGCAAGTTAATTTTGCCCATCTTATAATAAAGGAATCACACAACCAACACCACTGACGACTCTATCCTTACATCCCTATGGCCATGCCAGACAGCCATTATTACTGGAAACGGCAAACACTTGTAATGTGTTAGCTATGTACCCCCTTCTCACTTTCACAAGAAATGAAAATAGTTGATGCATGCCGTGTGCTCCAGTTGTACCACGCTGGGAACCTCAAGTTCGTGGTATATCACTCTGATATTTTCTTTTCCAGCCTGTAACAAAGTCTACCTGCTGGCTTAATTTGTTTTATCCAAGTATCACTGTAGTGCACCCATCCACTCAACTCACTTCTACTGACAATCTGGTCATCCAGGAACCCCCTCACCCACCAGTTTTCAATGCAGGAGAGCCCGTAACACACCCACTGGAGATTCCTTGCTTTCTCTCCCATACGCAAAGCCTCATGAATCAAAGTGCCAGTACTAAAGCCACCAATGAGATTCAAAGCTGCCTTAAAAGTTTGACTCTGGTAATAAATAAATATAACCAGAAGGAAAGGAAGTGACAGACCAGGCTCCAGGAAGCAGACTCACCCAAATGCAATGAGCTTTCTGAAATCTGGCATTAGTGGACTGGACTGCATGAAAGTGATTAATGTAAACTGAGAAAGGTCTCCCGTTATCAGAGTTGCAATGTTTCCTGAAAAGCGATAGAAGCTTGCTGACTGATTTCACTCCCTGCCGGCAAATACTCTTCAAAAAGGCATGTCCACTTTTGAATAACATCAAACCTAACGATGGTTCTTAACAAACACATCTTCTTGAACTTTGCTTTTGTATAAGCAACCCTGTCCTAACTATGTACCCTGTAATACTTTATGGAAGAGGTCACAACTGATAGGACAATTTCTTAAAGTGAGCTTGTCGAAAGTAGAAGCAAAAAACAAAACAAAAAAAGCTGATATGGTGCCACCCTGTCAAGTAGTGGTCCCCAATCTGTGGACCATTTATTGTCTCTTGGGGTACCGTACCTGCCCCACATGCCAACATTGGGGCACTATTTCTCCCACTATTGCCAATGATGGAGACTAATTCTTCCACTTACACAAGTGATGGGACACTATTGCTCTTTCTACTAACTGCAGGTGCTAGGCCATATTATATTGCTCACCAACCTTGGGGCATTGGATACTCCCACTGACTACTTACACCAGGGCATCTTCTCCCCTAGGGGAAAGCTTGAGGACTCCTGCTGTAATGGAAGAAAACGAACACTTACTATTGTTCGATTTCTTGTAATGCTACGACCGTAAGCTGTGGCTCTTCTCATCGGCTGCTCTTCCTTCTCACCCCTACTGTGTGCAGATACAGGTAGTGACGTAAGAGCTGGCAGATGGAACCACAACATCCAGGGAAGTCAGGCTATACAACACATGGGGAAAGGTCAGATAGCAGCAGCTGCTGTAGCTGTGCAAATGGGCGAAGACTGAAGACAACACCCCTAAGGCAGGTAAGTAATCCCATTCTTCATTTACAGGTTGGCACTATTTAAGTTGTTGTACAGTAACAACAGTGTTGTTTTAAAATATATGATTTCTCTTTTAGATTGTAAGCCCTCAGGGGCAGGGCCCTCCTTACCATCTTGTCTTGAATTGTGATTGTAATGTCTTCCTTATATTGTAAAGCACTGCGCAAACTGTTGGCGCTATATAGATCCTGTATAATAATTATTTTAGACTTTTTTTTTTTTTTTTTACTTCTTTATATGTAATAACAGAATGTGAACACTATGCAGAATAGGAACACTCCCAGAATGAAATAGTATCAAAGGTTCTTTATTACCAAGTTCAATTATTGACAAGAGCATAAACTATCTTGTCCATATTCCAGATCAAACTGTAAAGCAGCCTTTACCTTTGAGGCCTAGGGTTCAGATTGCTCAGATTTGACTCGAAAGCAGTATTTGCACTATGACCCTTTTGCAGAGACTAACTGTCTGTTTCTTTATTAGAAAAAAGATGACTACAAGTCCCAGCCACACTAATAGTATAAAGTGTAGCCAATTGTAATGCAATCTTTCTTCATAGATCTGGGAGGATGCCACGCACAGTGAAGGGCCTTATAATGAATGATCGTTTCCACAGGTTCAACCAGGAGGGTATGCATGTTAAGACTCTCCTATTGCTTTTAACATTAAACACTGTGCCTTGACCTCTTTAGGGCTTGTTCACACCAAATGCAGACCAGATCTGCATGAGTTTCTGCACACGCAGTGCAGTGTGTTATACCGCGTTTTTTGACGTGTTGTTGATGCATGCGTTCCGGGCCGTTTTTGGTAAATAATTTTTTTGTTTAAAATGGGCTTTCAGTGCGTTTGCATGAGTTCCAGAGCAGGTAAAATAGGGCTTGATGCAGTTTTTTTTACATGCTCTGGAACTGAATGCTGTGGTGTGAACTAGAGCCCAAAATACCATTGGAATACATTGGACGCAGTTTTGATCCGGTCTGTAACTGCTCCTGGAACGCACTTGGTGTGAACAAGCCCTTATACCGCAACCAGCTCTGTCCACCCAGGCAGAAAGCATGAGTAATTTGCAATTTAAAAACAGGTTTTTTTCAGCCCCCTGATTATTATTTTTAAATGTCAATGCCTAAAAATTAGGGCTGGGGAAATTAACGATTAATTCCTCGATTAATCGTTAAGCTTTTTGATCGAATAAAATTCTTTTGATCGAAAATGAAAAGACTCACCTCTCCGCCGGCTTTCGGGAGTCCCGTCGGAGATCCGGTGACGTCCCGGACATCAACTTCACCGGACTCCTCCCCCCTTCCCCAAGTGGCTCTGTCGGCTAACGAAGGGAAGGGGGAGGAGTCCGGTGACGAAAAGTTTTTTCGATTAATCGAACACGAAAATTTTAATCATCACAAACACTATGGCAATCAAGCCTCAAATGTTCTAAAATTGGACAGTTACATTTAAAGCCACCTCTTAGTTGGTTATTATATGCAGGTGAGGTCTAGGTGTTACAGTCTGTGACCAATATGTGAGGCTTTGATGAAAAAAGTTTGAGAAGGTTTGATCTTTTTCACATATAGAAAATAGTGATATAGAAAACCTGTTTGTTAAGTAGTAACAGTCAAAAGCATTAGCATTGCGTGCCCCGGGATATGGGTGCTGGTAGTTTTTGGTGCAGGCATCCTAGGGCTGAGATTGTTGGCCTATTCAAAGTCCCTTCACATAACCGTCTCTGTAGCCTTTACACGAACTCTTATATGAGCCCTCCCAGTAACCTGCATTGTGGTTATGCACGCTTTCTATTATGCGTTACTGCAACCAACTGGTGTGAACGAGCCCCAATACTATCCCTTGCCCTTCCTGTAAACCAACACTCTCCCCCCATTGACTCTCTCTGTAAACTTAACACTACGCTGCAAACCCTGACAGATCTAAGAAACCAAGACTTTATTAATGATTTACAATGCCATCTTCTACTATGTGTCTATGTGTGTTGCATATGGCTGGGCTTTGCTTCCTCATGTCTGGACCTCTAATGGCACAGAAGTGACATCAACAAATCTCACTCCAAATCTCCTGAGACTAGTAGTCAGAAGCAGCACCTTACATGGCAGCTATACAGAACAGTACTAGTGCCTAGTAACTAGAGCTGCAACAGTTAATGTATTTAGTCGATTAAAATCGACGTTTGAAAACGTTGGCAACGTTTTCGATCGTCGATTCATCGGCTAATAACCCTTACATACCAGGGAGGGCATTGCTATTTTTCAGAAGGAATTCCAGACAAGCAGTACATTTTAGGGTACAACTTAGGCACAATTAACATTTTTAGATGTTCTCTATAAAATAGCAAATTTTGAGTTCAGATCTACTTATTTCAGCTTTGGGTGGAATGACCCTGTAAGAACGGCTAAGACAATAGGGAGGAGGGATTTATCACAACTGGAGCAGATTTGCACTGCAACTAATCAGCTTCTCTGTCTCATTTTCAAATCTTACCTAAGCAAAATAATGAAGAGAGATGCTGATTGGTTGCCAGGGGCAACTGCCCCAGATTCTGTCTGCTCCAGTTTTGATAAATTCCCCCAATGTTTTCAGCAGAAGAATCAGAACTATGTTCCTGGAACTGATTAACACAAACCTGGCTGAAGTGACAGTTCACATTTCTATTTGGCACATTTTGTTCTGGTAGTACAAAAGACATCAAACAACGCCTAGAATAGCTGCAAACCTAACAAGTCCTGTCTATATCTGGCGTGCACCACAAAACGATGCTCTAGTGAGGAGGCCAATTTAACACGGAGATAATGTGCTAACAAGGAAACGTAATCTACGCAGTGACTGACTCTCTCTTCTTACAGAAGATGCTGAACCGTGTGAACTGTAGTGAGAACGCAGCCCCGATAAACTGAACTTCCGGTTACATTTGTTCTTTAAAGTTCTTTATTTCATGGAAGTTAAAAATATAAAAAGCTTTCCTCTGCTAAATGTAGTAAGGATCTCTATGGTAATGTTAGCGTCAGTGTCAAAGGGCTTAGACCATAGTAGGGTGGAAAACATCAAAGATCAAATCAGAATTCAATGAAGATGCATTTGACTTGCTTCAGCTGCTTTTGCATTGCCATAGATCTGTATGGAAAGCAAATCAGTTCTAAAGCGAAGAAAAGGCCAATGAAACTGCCCTTACTCTAGCACAGCCTGGACGTGCATCGCTAAAGGTGCACTACAGTAAAATAAATAAAAAAAGAAATGAAGTGCATTTCACACAAGAACAAAATGTAGTATATTACCAGTGCGAAGATGTGGTGGTTACACACGTTTTTACTCATTTATCACCTGGGGATTTTGCCGGTAACACATTTCCTGTCCTAAGGTGACAACAATGACTCACTATATTATATCGGTGAAGGAGCCAGCTCACCGTAGACAGCTCACTCCTGAATTGGACTGGAAAGCACCTCCCTTCTCTCGTCTTCTTCACATAAGGAGGTGTTTTGTAGTTCTTAGAGGTAAAGTGAGTAGGGCTGATGACACTGCTTGGGATTTTAGTGTACAGAAATGTACAAGATCATCTGATTTCTCGCAGGATCAACTGGTATTTCTTGGCACCTGAGGGTTTTTTAAAGGAGAACTATGGGGTTAGGGCTTTTCCCATAGTTCTCCTTAGGGTAACGGGAGGACACAAACTAGCGTCCTCCCGTCACCCTAAGCTCAGTATACCGCGAGCTAGAGCTCGCGGTATACTGAGACGTTGCAGCTGAAGCGGATCCCGACAATTATGTCTGGATCCACCCAGCTGCCTCTGCCTATCTAGAGGCAGAGCCAGCTGTACCCGCCCCCTCCCCCGTCGGTTCCGCCAGTCAGCGCTGGCGGATTGGAGCGGGGAGGGGGGAATCCAGTCTCTCCCCTGTCACGGCAGAGAGCTGTGATAGGTTTGAGAAGTGAGCGAACGCCGGTATGTGTTCGCTCACTTCCCGATCTACTGAGCCGACATCTGACAGTTTAATTGTCACAGGTCGGCTAGAACTATGAGGTGAGTGAAAAGCACTCACCTCATAGTTCTCCTTTAAAGGGACAAAAACACAGGACAATTTGCATGTATTGCAGAGATGTACTGAATGTTTTTTTTCTCCCCTGACAAACACGCCAGTCTACCTGTTCAGGGCTTTGGTTTTTTTTATCCAGCAAGTTGGTAATCTGGGAACACTTTTGCTCACCGGTACAGGAGTTCTCAAACATGCCCACTGCAGGCTCCTTTCGGTTTCTTTAATACAGAAACCCTGAAGCATCAAAGTTTCAGTACACAGTTATTCCCAGCCACCAATTATGTTTCATCCTGCCTTGGAGGTTTGAATCTGATGCACCATGCAGACATAGAGAATACCAGGCCTCCTTACCCCACATTTTAAGGAGCCGTCTTGATTCTGGTTGAAGTGGATTCAATTCCATGTGATTATTCACCATTATTGACCCGTCCCCCACTCTAAACTGTGTGTAACATTCTAGAAGGAGCTTTAGGTGGATAAACTAAACCATAGAAGAGCTTTACATCTCCCAGAATTCCCCCTGCCTCCTAATGTACAGCATGGTCCCCAAGGGCCTTATCTAGAAGTATTGTGCTGTGACTTTATTCTCCTTCAGCATATCTTCATAACCTCTACATGTCTCTAGTAGAATATTTACAGGAGTCTTGTTCTACACCATTCCTGTTTTTTGTTCCCTAGACTGTTTCTTGAGAGGATGGAGGAGTCACACAAAGTGCAGGCCAGTACCAACTCAAGCCATATATAAAGAAGCTTAGTGGTGTGTCCAGGGAATCGCCTCTCACTACAAACACATTTTCTGATCAATTTTCTCTTATTTATATAACAAAGCATTCCTCAACATTTTTTCAGTCATTGCACCCTTTTAAAATATGCAAAATCTTGAGGCACCCCAGTCTAAAATGTAATAGATTTAAATTCATTACCCATGCAAAAAAAAACAAAAAGTGGGGTTCCCCCTCTGTATATTAAAGTCCCCCATTAAAATTAGGAGCCCCCCTTCACATTAGAGTTCCCTCCTTTTCACATCAGTGTCCCCTCTTCATATAAGAGTTTCCCTTTCACATCCGGAGCCCTCCCCTTTATATCAGAGTGCCCTCCTTCCTTTACATTCATAGCTCCCTTTATATCAGAGTCCCCTCCTTCCTTTACATCCGAGCCCCCTCCTTCCTTTACATCCGTAGCCCCCTTTATATCAGAGTCCCCTCCTTCCTTTACATCCGAGCCCCCTCCTTCCTTTACATCCGTAGCCCCCTTTATATCAGAGTCCCCTCCTTCCTTTACATCCGAGCCCCCTCCTTCCTTTACATCCGTAGCCCCCTTTATATCAGAGTCCCCTCCTTCCTTTACATCCGAGCCCCCTCCTTCCTTTACATCCGTAGCCCCCTTTATATCAGAGTCCCCTCCTTCCTTTACATCCGAGCCCCCTCCTTCCTTTACATCCGTAGCCCCCTTTATATCAGAGTCCCCTCCTTCCTTTACATCCGAGCCCCCTCCTTCCTTTACATCCGTAGCCCCCTTTATATCAGAGTCCCCTCCTTCCTTTACATCCGAGCCCCCTCCTTCCTTTACATCCGTAGCCCCCTTTATATCAGAGTCCCCTCCTTCCTTTACATCCGAGCCCCCTCCTTCCTTTACATCCGTAGCCCCCTTTATATCAGAGTCCCCTCCTTCCTTTACATCCGAGCCCCCTCCTTCCTTTACATCCGTAGCCCCCTTTATATCAGAGTCCCCTCCTTCCTTTACATCCGAGCCCCCTCCTTCCTTTACATCCGTAGCCCCCTTTATATCAGAGTCCCCTCCTTCCTTTACATCCGAGCCCCCTCCTTCCTTTACATCCGTAGCCCCCTTTATATCAGAGTCCCCTCCTTCCTTTACATCCGAGCCCCCTCCTTCCTTTACATCCGTAGCCCCCTTTATATCAGAGTCCCCTCCTTCCTTTACATCCGAGCCCCCTCCTTCCTTTACATCCGTAGCCCCCTTTATATCAGAGTCCCCTCCTTCCTTTACATCCGAGCCCCCTCCTTCCTTTACATCCGTAGCCCCCTTTATATCAGAGTCCCCTCCTTCCTTTACATCCGAGCCCCCTCCTTCCTTTACATCCGTAGCCCCCTTTATATCAGAGTCCCCTCCTTCCTTTACATCCGAGCCCCCTCCTTCCTTTACATCCGTAGCCCCCTTTATATCAGAGTCCCCTCCTTCCTTTACATCCGAGCCCCCTCCTTCCTTTACATCCGTAGCCCCCTTTATATCAGAGTCCCCTCCTTCCTTTACATCCGAGCCCCCTCCTTCCTTTACATCCGTAGCCCCCTTTATATCAGAGTCCCCTCCTTCCTTTACATCCGAGCCCCCTCCTTCCTTTACATCCGTAGCCCCCTTTATATCAGAGTCCCCTCCTTCCTTTACATCCGAGCCCCCTCCTTCCTTTACATCCGTAGCCCCCTTTATATCAGAGTCCCCTCCTTCCTTTACATCCGAGCCCCCTCCTTCCTTTACATCCGTAGCCCCCTTTATATCAGAGTCCCCTCCTTCCTTTACATCCGAGCCCCCTCCTTCCTTTACATCCGTAGCCCCCTTTATATCAGAGTCCCCTCCTTCCTTTACATCCGAGCCCCCTCCTTCCTTTACATCCGTAGCCCCCTTTATATCAGAGTCCCCTCCTTCCTTTACATCCGAGCCCCCTCCTTCCTTTACATCCGTAGCCCCCTTTATATCAGAGTCCCCTCCTTCCTTTACATCCGAGCCCCCTCCTTCCTTTACATCCGTAGCCCCCTTTATATCAGAGTCCCCTCCTTCCTTTACATCCGAGCCCCCTCCTTCCTTTACATCCGTAGCCCCCTTTATATCAGAGTCCCCTCCTTCCTTTACATCCGAGCCCCCTCCTTCCTTTACATCCGTAGCCCCCTTTATATCAGAGTCCCCTCCTTCCTTTACATCCGAGCCCCCTCCTTCCTTTACATCCGTAGCCCCCTTTATATCAGAGTCCCCTCCTTCCTTTACATCCGAGCCCCCTCCTTCCTTTACATCCGTAGCCCCCTTTATATCAGAGTCCCCTCCTTCCTTTACATTCATAGCCCCCTTTATATCAGAGTCCCCTCCTTCCTTTACATCCTTAGCCCCCTTTATATCAGAGTCCCCTCCTTCCTTTACATTTATGGCCCCCTTTATATCAAAGCCCCCTCCTTCCTTTACATCCTTAGCTCCCTTTATATCAGAGTCCCCTCCTTCCTTTACATTCGGAGCCCCCTTTATATCAGAGTCCCCTCCTTCCTTTACATACAGAGCCCTCTTTATATCAGAGTCCCCTCCTTCCTTTACATCCGTAGACCCCTTTATATCAGAGTACCCTCCTTCCTTTACATACAGCGCACCCTTTATATCAGAGTCCCCTCCTTCCTTTACATTCATAGCCCCACCCAAGAAAGACTGATCTAATAGTCCGTATACTGCGACATGGTAGTCCATTACGTTTGATTTGTTGGAAACACTGTGTAAACAACTTCCTACATTTCTCCTGCAGGTAGAATCTTTTATTAGGATGAATGAACCAACACATTCAAACTTACTGTTTGCAACACCAGCTACTGTACGCAGCAATACCAAGCAGGAGGTCCACTCTTCAATGAAAGCTAAGAATGCACAGGTTCTGTTGATCCAATAAGTTATTATGTACATTCATCTTTGTATGAATGTAAACCAAACTATTGCATATAACCACTTTTGCAAAAGGCTTGAAAACAACTATTAAAACTGAGCAGCATGCTGGGAAATGTCTGCCACTGAAAACATTTAAGAAGACTTGCAAATGTCAGTCTTCAAAACCATCTCAAAACACAGTTAACGATCTGCTCAGGCACTGCAAACCGGTGAACATGTGTAAGAGCAGAATTTTCCTTGTTTATAGAACTACGGTAAACAGCAGAAAAAATAAAGCCAAGATGGAGGGCAAAGACCTCCGTGTGTACAAAGCCCTGTACGCATTTAGAAAATGGCTATTCAGTATTTTACTGTATTGTGTAAGAAAACATCTCAACATTTACAAACAATGTAGACGACTCATGACGGGATCACATTAGAACGCACGCTTTTTCAGGTGCTGAGGCACATTGGGCAGCTCATTCAAACTAAACAGGTTGTAAATGGTCCTCGGTGTACGCAAATACAAAATAATAATTTTGTATAATTACCAAAATAGTTCATGCATAATTATTTCAGCAACCAAGGTGTGGTACAGAGTGTATGCATCGGAGTAGGGCTGCAGCTAACAATTAAAGCCTTTCCGTGTGCACTGTGCTTGAAAGCTGGTTATGAGTTGATGAGTGCGTTTGCCATTTGTTTTGCTTGACTGATTTGGTGCAGTGACACACTGGGGGGGTCTCAGCTGCCGTTGTGATGTGCGGGGTCCCTTGTGTGTCCCTGTGCCTTTAAGGAGGTTGGGCTGCCTCCTGGTGAACCTGCACCCAATTGTATCTTTTGGTTCATGTGCTCCAAGATGGAGACTCTCATTGGTTAGAGTGAGGACCACACTCCACAGAGGTGCCTTGGCGCGGCTGTGCGGCTTTCACATATTCTGCAGAAGACATGTATCTAAAACCTTTGTTTTAACCTTAGCCGTTAGACAAGTTTTTTCTTTGCTTGCAGGCTGGTGAGTGTGCTGGAAAACTTTTTGCTGTTGTACTGTATAAAGCCCTTCCATGTGCACTTACTGTGGGTTGAGGTCCAATCACCCTTGTATTGCAGCACACCATAGCACTTATCTACAGCGCACTACCATGTGTTATAACATGTGCTATGGTGTATAAATCTAGACTTAAAAACTAAATTGTAATATATAGCTTACAAGTCCTTGTGGTGGCTGCATTAGTTTTCTTTTTTCAGACTAATGGCATAGATCGATGTTGAAAGCTAATCTTTGATTCTTGGATAAGGGCACACAGTTACACTTGTCATGCATTAGCCATGTGGGCTGAACGAGAGAAATCTTTAGATTTCCTCATCCACACTAAACAGTATGGATGGAGAAATCCCTGCAGCTGGCTGCTCCAGCAGCTGCAGAATACCTTAACAGTGCCTGAATTTGATTAGATGCAGGCATTGTTTGCCAATTTCCACCTTGCTCCTTCAACAAAAGTCTAATGAAAAAAACGATTTTTGTCGAACCAGGTGGTGCCGGGTGGAAAATTATAGGCGAGCAATGCTTGCATCCAACCAAATGCAGCCTGAGTAACAACCATGCGTCCCTGGAGGGAGATTAGCCTCACAAGAACAGGATGTTAGTGGCAGAATCAGCCTGAAGAAACAAAAAGGAAATGATTGCAGCTACCACAATAAAGGACTAGTAAGATGCAATATATTGCATGTTTGTTTTTGGGTGCTTTAAAACAGAAATGTGATAATTAAGCAGTCTATGGATTAAATAATGATGGAGCACTTCTGAGCCCTGAAAGTGCACATTACTGCACAAAGAGATTTTCCAATGTAATGGAAACTGGCGACGGTTCTAATTTTCCATAGAAAAGGAATGGTCTGCACATGTGCGATACTGTAGAAGAAGGATTTTACTGTGCTTCAATGTTAAGCCCAATAGTGATGCTCTGATTAGAGTCATTTCGGTTTACCCTAGGGGGCAAAAGAACACGCCCAACATCGGTCTCGGAGAGAAAACTCTCTCCCTAGGCTGGCCATACACAGATTTGTTTTTTCTCATTGACGCTGTTTGGTGTGGATGGGGGATTACCACCTGCCGACTATTGTATTCTGACAGCAGTGGGTGTGCTCTTAACACCCAAATAGTGCGGCCGACAATTTTCAGACCGCCTCCTTCGATAAAAGTTGATTTATCAATTGACCACTGTCGAAGGAGCCAGTCTAAAAATTCGGAGTGGTGCCGATGGGGCCAGGCACTGCTTGAAGTTAGACAAATTCAGCAGGACTTGACCAGTTTATTGACTAAATTTAATATGAAATTATCAGGACATATTTAAAATTCGCTTCAAGCACTGCAGGAACAGACAAGATTGCCAAAATACTGTAATCTCCCCAATGCTTTGCTGGGTGTGCAAAGTCTTGATGGATAAAATGTGTAAAGCTTCCTAACACTAAGAATCATCAATCACCACAGTCAAACTACGGCACCAACCTCTCGTTTTGAAAGGCCTATGACACAAAGGATAGGGATGAAAACTCACCTGACTGTCCTGGAGTTCTCCCCGTCAGACCTGCAATGAAAAGAGAAAGCAAATTACAAACAGTGCATAAAGCCGCACTCCATATTGTGAAAACCAAATAGTTGCAAATAAACAGTTTATGCAGTCACAATCTACGTACTCTACCCCGGCATTCATCTTCTGCTCCTTGCCAACTAAATCCCTATAGTAACCAGTCCTTTTTCTTTTTATAAAACATTCATAAATCTGTGCATGTGAAAATGTAGAGCAATGTGCCCTCAGTGCCACACCACACATTACCAGTTCACTGCAGCCTGAGGCCCACATTGGAGAATGAAAGGCAGATTGCACAGGAGGGAAACATATAACAAGTGGCCAAAGTGCCACCAAGTTGCAGCGTGGAAAGTTTTTATTTTATTCTATTTACAATAAACTAAAACATTTCAGTCGTGGCAAGCGAATAGCGATATATGTTCTGACTTTGGCGGAGATATAACATTTTCTGGGTAGCATTAAAGCGGACCTTTACCTCCTTTCACTAAGAATCACATCAGCATTATATTCATTTGTTAAACATGTTTTTACTTTTAATTACTGTTCCTCCACTTCCTGGTTTTAGTGAGCCCTGACCTCACAGATGCATCCTGGGAAAGCTATATCACCAGTATCTTCCTAGGAAATCTCATCTGTAAACTGCAAAATCTTGCGAGATCTTGGAGGAAAGCCATTCCCCCCAATGGTGTGAACTGTCACATGTTCTAGTAGGCAGACCCAGAGTCCCAGGAAGTAAAGGGAGATGGATTCATCTGCGCTTAGTGAAAATCGACACCGTGAGAAGAATAGAGAGGAAAGGAAAAATAAAGTAAGCAAGAATAAAAGGCGGCGATTATCTATAACTATCCATTTGTAGATTGTTATTACCAAACATTTCTGCAGATGCCTTTGTTCTCATTTTTAGGAAACGGGTGAAGTTCCTCTTTAAGGCCAAGAAACAGGATTGCTAAAACATTTAGGGAAAACACTCAGCTGCTTGTATGTGTCACTCCCCTGCTGGTTGGATGAGTGACCCGTCATTCACTTGTTGACAAAGCGCCGCAGAATGAAAGTCGCCAGGAAGGCAGTGACTCCTCGCTCACTCATCCAGCCAGTGGCAAAGTGACACATACAAACATGTGGGTACTGTACTTCTATTCCCTGCTGTGTCCCACATGGCGATCCTACTGCTGGGAAATTGTTGCCAGCGACAGGATCACCTGCATGACATAATCTGAACAGTTCACTTATCCAGCTATTTCATTTAGCCCTAAGGTTGAACGGAAAAAAAATATAACAGTTTATGGCCAGATTTACAGAGTGTCTTCTAGTAGTTCCCCCACAGCCCACTTTTACTTACTTCCACTGCACTCCAGGCAAAGCGTGCCCAAGCACTGTGGGAGATGGTGTCGGGGCTTACATAATGTGAATGATGTCCTTCTCCTCGTCACATGACAGTGTTAAGACCAGACCATTGTCTGCTTAGGGCTGAGCACTGCATTGTGGAAGGAGGTCACATGCTCCCCCATACTCCCCCAAAGTACCGGGTATTTTGTGTGGCCTCCGACAAAGCAATGGAAGAGTGCGGTAAAGACTATAAGTAGAAAGAGCTGGACTTTCAAGAGACCTTGCCACTTGGCCCATTCTCTGTAAGTCAATGACTCAAAACAAATATACGGTCAGTAAAGATGAGACTCCTACGCTTCACAATTCCTCCGTGACAGTGAAATGGTGAAGAAAGAGATGGAATGAGAGCCTTAAAAAAAACTTAGTCTCTCCATGATTAAGCCCATGACGGGTGAGACACCTTGGGGAGTAGGGAGGACCGCAAAAAACGACAGTGCAGCACTGGAGTTAAATAAAGCTACTTTTAAAGAGTGATAGAGTCAGAGTGCGGCTTATTGTACACTTTGGATGGATTGTTAGAGATCACTGTGTTTAAAGCCTCTTGACAATTCCATGCTTCCACATCTGTGCTCCCTATAGGCCCCTTAAAAATTTCTTGCACCACATTTGACATTTCTCTCAGTAAGATGCATTTCCAAAAGATCAGAGGGGGAAAAAACCCCGATAAAAATAAGAAAGGGATGGGCAACACCAAAAAAAGCAAGAGTGTGAAAGAAATAAACCAAGCCACTTAAATAATAGCACTCAGTCTAAAATAGTTTTTCTTCCTTCACTTATCTAGTAAGCACCTACGTAAGGAAAATCCTGGCTACTATCTGAAGGGGTCCGGGGGTTGGGGCAAAATCAATGTCAAAGGGTCTTACGCTGGGTATCAAGGATTTACATTTCCTCTTCCCACACCAGCTGCTCCTGGCCGCTACTAGAGTGAGCTGAAGGGAACAAGAGAGATGGACTTTGTGTTAAGATAAATGAGCAGTCCATCTATCATCTTCCCTGCACCTCCTTCTAGTGGTAGTTCAGAGTTGTAAAGATTCTAGGCGGAAGGTCTCCATTTCAGCACAGTTGGCTTTTTACTTGTTTGAGTAGGCTTTTTCTAAGAGTAAAGAAGGAAAGTACACATAACCCTTAAAATCGACAATACCAGTTCCTATATGTCTATTCTGACAGGTTCCCTTTAAAACCTAACGCCACTATTTTCACAAATGTAATATTATTTGCAGCAAAATAAAAAAAAAACTTTGTATACATGTTTAATGCCATTCTTGCTCTTCTTCATGGCATTGTACCGAAATGGAAATGTTTACTTTTTACTTGTTACCATAGAAACTATAGACATAATGAAATGCTCAGACTATGTGAACATCCCATAAACTGAAGAAAAAGTAGAAAACAGCAGCAACCTAACGAACGAGGTCACCTTTACCTTAAAAACACCCCAGGCCTCAATTCCTAGCCCCCTATGTTATCCCAAGCTCACCCCTTCCCCCCAGGTGCATACTTACCTTCTCCAATATGGGTTACATAGTATTTGAGGCTGAATAAAGACCATTGCTTGTGGCAGAGAGTTCCAGACCCTAACCGCTCTAACTGAAAAGAAGTCCCTATGCCCCTTGCGCTTAAATCTTTTCTCAACCAATTTTAGGTGGTGGCCTCTAGTCTTTGTTATGGAGTTTACCATAAAAAGTTTATTGCTGATGTTGCTATCATCATTGAACATCTTGTACATCAAAATCATGTTCCCCCTTAATCTCTGCACCTTCAGTGTGAACATGTTTACATTTTGTAACATTGTCTCATAGCTTTGGTCCTCCATCCCCTTAATTAGTTTGGTTGCCCTTCGCTGGACTTTTTCCAACTCAAGGACATCTTTTCTTAGTACTGGTGACCAGAACTGGACCGCGTACTCCAGATGAGGTCGAACCAATGATCTATAAAGTGGCAATATTATAGATTTGTCTCTACAGTACATTCCCTTTTTAAAACAAGACAGTAGTCTGCTCGCTTTGTTTACAGCAGCCTGGTCTACAATTACTCCCAGATCCTTTTCCATTTCTGACTTCCCTAGTGGAGTTCCCATTACATTAAACCTCATCTGCCATATAGTTGCCCACTCCCCTATTTTATCCAGGTCCTCCTGTAATGTTATAGTGTCTTAGTCCGTGTCTATTACCCTCCCGATTTTAGTATCATCAGCAAACACGGAAACATGGCTATTCACGCCCTCCCCGATATCGTTAATAAACAGGTTAAATAATATGGGGCCTGAAACTTGACCAATCTGAAAAGGAGCCATTTATAGATACTCTCTGGACACGTTCCTGTAGCCAATTTTCTATCCATGTACACACCATTTCATCTATGCCCATAGACCTCAGCTTGTGTGCTTGTGTTGTGGCCTCCCACGTTTACAACCCGGCTAGTAAAATCTAGCAAGGCACTTCAAAATACATGAGCAGCTACATCACCTGTATGCCCCCTAAACTATCCTAAGCTGACCCCCCACCCCATCCACATTAATGTCCCATAGACATGACTGGGATGTACTGTTGGGGCAACGTTCTACTCAATTGCATTGAATGTTATTGAGCAGGCATGGGAATTATTTATAAATATAAATTGGATGCAACAATTGATTAATTAATATTTCAGTCTTCTGATCCTGTAAGGGTCACAGTGTGTCCAGGCTAAGTATATTGACCCACTCCTTTCCTTGACCTGGCCAAAGATTACAGTTCTTCTGCCTCACCTGGTTGTTCTTAACCCGGAAGCAGTAGCAAAAGATTTACAGGGTTATTCACAAAAGGGTGAAGGGTTTGGAGAAGGCAGGAGAAGTGAACAATCTTGGACAAACATAGCTGAGCTGGAAAGTGAGCTGAACTGGAGAATATTTCCAAACCAGCTCTTGTGGCCTAGATGGTTCACTTCTCATTCCTTCTCCAAACCATGTTGTCCTTCATTAAAGATGATGCAATGTGAAGCTTGGGTGTTGTGATCTATGGCTAATTTCAAAATTTAATTCTTGGACATTCAGATGACAAAATGGCTCGTGCTCTGCATTGATTTTAAGGGAAACACAAATTTTGAAGAAAAAAAAAAAAAAAGATATATTGATTGCAATAAAGGTCCAATGACACCTTTATTGAAATAAAAGCATTAAGAGGTATAGAGTCCTTGACGATACTTATCCCCAGAAAGGGTTTGGGTTCCATATACACTTTTGTTGGAAAGTTTTAGCACACTTACATATTACTTATAAAAGGGGTCATGCGTGTATGAACACTGCCTGATAGCTACCAGAACTGAATATATATGAAAACAAAAAATCAGAATCACAAAGGCCATCACAGCTTACAAAAAAGACTGTACAAAGGACATAAATATAATGACAAAAGTTAAATTGCTTTTATCGTAGATCTCTTGTTTGTTTGAGATTGTATATATAACCAACACATGTAAAGCTGGCCATACACATGTCAAATTTCGGCCATTTCCTGCAGAATTGAATTCTATCTGCGGGCGGCCCTTGTAGCGCCACTCAACATGACAAAAGAGGATTTTTCAAGGATCAAGGTGGAAAAATCTTGCCTGAACAGTATTCCGACATCCCCTTGTGCCAGCTGTCACAATATCATGGCCATCAGGGACGATTCCTCCCTTCACACGATTTACAGTGCATGGGGGGAATTAGGGTGAATTTTCAGCGGGACTGAACAAAAAAACATTTTTACAGTATTTGGGCCAGCTTAATACAAATAGCCCCTAGATCAACATAACCTCATTTTTCAAACTCAGAATACTAGTGTTTGTATTTATAAAACATTTGCAGAGTAGCGCGCTCTGCAAACATCTGGCTGTTACATTCCCAGCATATTATGGTCACTAGATGGAGTTGAGGAGCATGGGGAATTCCTATGGTCCTCAGTTCCATCTCTTGGCCATAATGTGGTATAAATGCAGAAGTCAGACATTCACAGAGTGAACAGCTCTACAAACATCTTATAAGTACAGTACACACCCTAGATGTATTTTTAGGCTGACCTGCTATTACCGGACTGACTAAACTGTCTTGTTGTTTGACAAACTATATATTTATTATATACACACACACAGACACACACACTATTTAAACAAAACTAAGGAAAAATCTAAATCCTGAAAACATGAAAAAGTTAAAACATTTGTTTGGCTCACAACAGGCCAAGAAAACATGCTAAAACACATTTTAAAAAAAACTAATTTTATTTAAATGAAATGTTGTTATAACAGACACAATATGACTAGTTATTTTTAACACTACGAATGCCAACACACTCATGGATATGCTAACAGGTATAAACAAGGTTTCAAGGTCACAAGCATCCATATGGTACAATAAGACGGTTCAGCTTCACACCAGAACCGTTACCAGCTGTACATATGGGGTCCCTATGTGGTCCCTATGTGCCTGCTCCGAGTCCTGACATTCTACATTCATGTGGTCACTCCTGATTGAGGGGGTGTATATGGCAGTACACATACACTGCAGTCCAGCTTTTCTCTATCATCCATGCCTAACGTTTTTTATTAATGCTTGATAGGACTGTTTTAAAGCACAACATGATTTACATTCCTACAGGAATAAATGGGCTGGTGACCTGTCACTGAGCCTCTTCAGATAAATGAAGTATAGAGAGAAAGGGACATGTAATATAAAGGTACAATGTGAAGATGTATTCATACATAAGTGCCACAGAGTTCTGTGCCCAGAGAAGAGGTGTGGGCGTAAGGACAGGCAAGCAACTCCCACTCCTGCAGTGTGATAACAGCCATAAATATTCATAACGACACCACTTGCAGCACAAGATGGGGGTGCAGCTTCACACTGTTCTAGCAGCCTGGGAGAAGGAAGGAAGGATGCGTGTTATCTGGGCGTTCCTGACCAGCATCTGCCCTACACAAACCCCAAACAATGCCACACACGCTATCCAGGTAAAAGCAGAACAACTAATAAAAGTCAAGGTTCCCTAAAGCAAGTCAACTCATTAAAGTGACACTAAACTCAGGAATATAATTTTAAAAATGCTTTCAAGTACCTTAATTATCAACAAAACAGTAGCTTATTTGTGCATCACTCAGCTGTAAACCCTCAAATCATCTCTGAATTCACGTTGTGTGTGTTGTAAAGAAGCGCTCCAAACTCGCTCCTGTGACTACAATCTCAATACAAATTAGCCAACTACAAATGAGATTGTAGTCCATCACAGGAGCGAGCTTGGAGTGGTGACTACTTTACAACACACACAACGTGAATTCAGAGATGATTTGAGGAACTACAGCCGAGTGATTTTAACCCCTGATTTTAGCGTTACTTTAATCCCCATGTAGTATTGGGATGTGTCACCTGCACTCCTTACAGAGATTGGACCTCGATCAACAGTCGTGTCTGCACGGATGGCACAGTTTTTTCCAGAATTGTAGAAGACTGAGATCACAAGCACTCAGTCAAAAGCATTTCATTTGTTTGCTTATATATTGAAGAAACATGTCAGTGTCCTTTAGCCAACATTTCAGGGCGACATAGTGACGATGGCGCATTGTTTTACCTAATACAGTAAACTCCCCATTATCCAGCATGCAAGCAACCAGAAAAAAAAATCAAGGACATAATATGTCCTCAGAGCAGGTTCACAACATTTACCGGACCAAATCTGCATTGCGTTTTGCCGCGATTGGATTTGAATTTTTTTTCGCTTAAAGTGGTCTTACAGGTGGCACTCCAGTGAGTTGTCTATGCGTTTCTATGCATTCCAGACCAGACAAAAGACAAGCAGTATTTTTCTGGTCTGGAGTGGGCTGTGCTGGTGTGAACAGAGGCCAGAAATAGCATAGGGATACATTAGGATGCATTTTGGGTCCGGAAACAATCTGGTCTGGTCTGGAGATGATCCGGACATGGTGTGAATGGGCCCTTAATATTTTTGCCATTTGCTTGACATGCGCACACTAAAAAATTTTTGTTAGCAACTAAATGTATTTAGTTGCTAACAAAATTCTCCGTTTACATCTTGATGCGGCCGATGGCTAGGTTCCGCAGCTAGCAGGTGAATGTAAACAAGGGGCATTGGGCATGTGCAATAACCAGCCTGCTATTGGCTATGGCAATTTGAAATAGCCAATAGCAGAATTTAACCGGCAGATGAATGGGGCGGGGGGTTGTTGCTTGAGAGTTAATAGTAACTCTCAAGCAACTAGAAACTACAGTTATGCAGCAACTACCAATTACCATGGGTACCGGATGACTGGGAGCTTACTATATATAGATTCTTGCACAAGCCTGGTTGTGACCAGTTCTCTCTAAAGTGGAATCCAAAAAGTCAGATAAACTGAACCCCCTGCATTCAGAAATGTTGATGGTTACCCCCTGAAAACAAGAGTGGCTTCTTCTCTCCTGCTGCTGTTCCGCAAAATGCAGTCGGCTCGATCAAAAATAGTAGCGGGTTTATAAATGGACAAACTGCGATCGGAGCTCACCCGCCTGGAATATTATGTACAACAGCGCTTTATAAATATCCCGGGCACTTAGCAGCAGAACGGGAAATTACAATCTAACAAACATATCAAGGCAATATGTGATTATTAGCCAAGCTCACTACATCAAGAACACAAACAGATTGGAGAGCGCTCCTATGATTTCATACAACAGATTTCAATCAGTCTAGAATACCTATTTCTCATTTGCACATGAATGAATAGGTGCCACTTGTAAAACAATTTCAATGATTTGCATTTTTTTTCTTTAGTTCCACTTTAAATATGATCCTATTTTCCATGCTGATTTGTTAAATGGGTGGAAATACTATTATCGCAACACATCGTCCTAGCAAACGGGAATAACTTCAGTTTATGGTTTAAAAATAAAAAGAAGAGTCAGTTCTGCTTAGACAAAAAAGGAACACAATTATGTACTGGGCCAAATTGTACCCCCGCCCTCTTCCAGTTACCCAATCAGAAGGGCGGGCAGCAGAATGCAGAAGGCAGATGGGTACAGTGTCTGGCTGCCTTTTAGTTAATACCTGCCAACACAATACAGACCCACTATCAACTCCCTCCTGCACTTTGCTGCCCACTTATCTGACCACAAACCTATGCACTGACAATAACAAGCTGCTATTGATTACTAGTTTTTGAAGGTACAAGCACTAGGGCCATGAAATAGTCTTTCTTCAGAATCTCATTGTTGGACAGCCAATAGGAAATGTGCAGACAATGACATGGACACCTGAGGAAGGATCCCACTTCCTGTGCGTAGAAGAAGAGAGAAACTAAACGTCACGTGATGCAACTAGAGGGGGACGCGTGGAGAGGGAATGAGGGGAGAGGGAGTCCGGCGATAAGGGATAGCACCAGAGAATGTACATGCCAATTTCTTTGAAGGAAGTAGTGTACTTTCAGACAAAGTGCGCTTCTTTGGGGCATGTCTACCCCGAGGATAGGGAGAAGTATAATTAGTATTATGGCCAGGATTTAAGATCAAGTGTAAAAGGTTAGATTTATTGGCTTAGGTTGACAGAGGGTTAAATGTTAGAATAAGCCCAAATGTCAGTTAGAGGAGTGTTTGGCACCAAACCCCTTGTGGTGAGAAATTACCAGTGCTGGCTTCCCATAACAACATAGCACAAAGTATTGTGGGAAGGTGGACATGCCAGAGTTCCAGCACAGAGTCGAGGACACTGCCTACCTGCTAACTACATCCAGGTTCAGAGACTTCCAGGCAACACTGAAGAGATACATCTGTAATGCCTGCTGTTATGGTTAGTTTAACATGTTTTCTTCATCCTAAAATCAGTTTCATGCACTTTTTCCAATTAATATGTATAGAACAATATAATGTAACATATGCCAGAAATCTTCATTTGAATGGCTTTGCTTCAACTTTGTAATGGCAAACCACTTATGTAAAAATGTCTTCAAAGGAGAATTATGAGGTGAGTGATTTTCAAATCAACCTCATAGTTCGAGCCGACGTTTCATTGTCACAGGTTGGCTCAATAGATCGGGAAGTGAGCGAACACATACCGTCGCTCGTTCACTTCTCGATCCTGTCCCTGCAGAGAGCCGTGACTGTCACTCTGGATCCGGCTCCCTGCAGGGATTCCCGGCTCCAATCCTCCAGCGCTGACTGGAGGAACGAACGGGAGAGGGGGCGGGTACAGCTGGCTGTGCCTCTAGATAGGCAGAGCCAGCAGTCACTCACGCAACTGGGTGGATCTCTACAGTAATGTCGGGATCCGTCCCGGCTGCGGCGGTCTCAGTATACCGCGAGCCGTAGCGGTATACTGAGCTTTGGGTCACTGGAGGACTCTAGTTTATGTCCTCCTGTGACCCTGAGAACTATGGGGAAAAACACTTACCCCATAGTTCTCCTTTAATAGGGTAATACAGCACTCACTGCCTGGGGCTGAATTGGGGTCTGGAGAGCGAGGAATTGTGTTTGTGTGAGTTTAGTTTGGGGACGGTATTTTGCCAGACATAAAAGAGAAGATGTAATTACACATCGTCAGATGACATTCATGAAGACTCATGCTAAAGCCAGCAGACACAGCCCAGCACATTATCAGCACAAATAGAGTCTGCTTCTTAGGGAGGATAAATTATTTAATTGCCCCCACATCTCGCAGCGTGAATTAGTTTGGTATATAAACCAGTTCCAGATGATGCCAAGAACTACTATGAAAGTACAGTTAACAATAGGAATATAAGAAGAGCAATAGTTAGTATGGTAAAGGATGGTTCTGGCTAATAAATTGCTTTACAATCACACCAAGTGGTAGAAGGTCCTCTAGAAGGTACTATGATTGTGTCACCCTCTCAGAAGGAAGTAGGCATAACAATTCAATGGTTGATACCTACAGAGGTGGCCTTGGCCCTACTATCAATTAGGCCCTTCAGCTTTCTGCACCATCACAATTTCCCCAACAACCGATCAACATAATGCAATGTTTAGTGCTTACAGGGAATAATTTAGCCTATGCATCACTTGAGCCTGTCAGTATGTGCCACTTCACACTGCAGCCAAGAACTGGGCTGTGCACACGGGTTAGGAATGTATACTTTCCACCGCCAACTGTCACAATCTGCTGGCATCGATCTATGGCAGCAGGCTACAGAATGTGGCCTTCGGGACCCATTCACATCAAGCCTGCGCATTAAGTGCATGGTTTTGTGCGACTAATGCATGGTACCGCTCAATGCACCTACCATCAATTCTCATCATCGATTATAATGGATTGAATCGATTAGTTGTTGCAGCCCTACTTCAGTTTCACTTTAAGCACTACATAGCATGCCTTAAAGCTCATCTTCGCACAAATAAAAAACTTGCCCTTGCAGTGGGGCTACCCCCACACCCCAAGAGTTAAGTGCTTGCTTTGCCTAAAGACACTATTAAAGCTGTTGTCCCTGCAGCCTCTTCGCCCCTTTGCTCCAGCAATCTAAGGACCAATTACATCATCACATCTTATGCAGGTCCATTGGCCTGCATTAGATGTGAGGACAACAAAGGACATTCCAACATCCAAGGACATTCCAACATCCAGAGGGGATGGGGGGAAAAAAGAAAAGCACTTAACCCTTTCTGACGGGTGTAGCTCCACTGCAAGGGTAGGTTTTGATGTGCCCGGGGATGGGCTTTAAAGTACTATTGCGGCATTATATATCATGGCCTAAGGGTCTACCACTGTTTGGCTGTATGAATCCAAAAAAAGTACTGTTTGTTAATGTCAAACATCAGTGTGGAGTTGCATGCAACATCTGCTAGGTACCAGATGGGACAGTGACACAGCTATATAAACCTAAGAGATGTTCTAATCTTTCTCCAATTTATACAAAACCAATTTAAAAAAAGTTTAGAAAGGAGTTAAAATTTGTCACATGGGAAACATAAAATGTATGTTCCAACAGGAATATTGCTGGTTGCCCATAGCAACCAGTCCTCTTTCATTTCCATAGTCTGTAGTTTAAAAATTAAACAAGGATTCCGACTTTTTCCTTTGGGCAACAAGGCAATTTGTGGTTAGCTTACTTTGCATACATAAGCTCCATAGTGAATTTGTTGGCTTGCTATCAAGTGCCACTCGAAAATAATTGACCACTTAATTGGCTGACCAGCCTGGAAGGAACATTGTAAAGAGGTTAGCGCTCCGCTTTTAAACACTGTTACTAACTCAGCAGGCCTACATCTGAAAACAGGCCAGCAGGATGCAGCTGTATGTATTGAACGGTACAGCCTAAGTAGGCCTACCACAAATCCAAGGCTGTATTCTGGACAAATATAAAATACACTTCCCTTATCATTAACACTTCATTAACCCCCTTAAGGACCAAGCTTCAGATGCTTGTCTTTCAGTTCAGGACCAAAGCAATTTTTGCTGTGTGTGTTTAACCACAATTTCCATCTTTCTTATTTATTGCACCAACCGTTTTTTAAAGGACAAAAAGGGCTTTAATTTGAGGTGACATATGTATATATAAGTTCTCATAGTACATGTGGGAAGCTTAAATCCTTAAGGACCCATGATGGAATTATTCAGTCAGGTGCTTGAAATTTTTACACAGTGTTATGCCTGGGATGTGAAA
>NW_017308061.1:220529-234763 GCF_000935625.1 Nanorana parkeri
TTACGTTTACAGTTTTTCCATTTTGACTGGGGTGCCTCAAGATCTTGCATACCTCTAAAGGGTGCTGTAGCTGAAAAAAAGTTGAGAAATGCTGGTCTAGAGACTGGAAAAATAAAACCACAACTGCCTAAAAAATAGGAAAAACAGGCTTACGTTTGATATGTACAGCAGAACTAACAGAGAACCTGAGGGGGAAAGCGGGCTTCTCCACACTGACGGAATGCAGGGTTTCAGTGCATTGTTTGAAACAGAAAGCCATAGCAGGAATAGTTACTATCTGACAGTTGCTGTTACATAAATGTTTTACAAAACGAACTCTTGCCAAGGGAAGATGAATTCCCATAGTCATTTCCTCAGAGGTCTGTTGTGCCAAAAAGTTAAACTTGAGGCAATTACAAATTGATGGCTCCATTATGTAACATAAAAGGTACATGTGTGACTTTCCTTAAGGAATTCTGTTCCTGGCCTATGGCGACCTCTAAAGCACTAGAGCAGACAGGCTGGCATGGAACTGCGTGGCAGATGTAAGCTTTGCCTGCTTCCCCGATGGCTGTTGGATCATGTAAGGTACAGACCACAAGCTGCCCAAGTGCCTTGTGCCCCCGCCATCTGCTCCAAACAGGCAGGGTGCAGGTGAAACGGATGGAGGAAGGTAATGTTCACTGAAGTTTGCTAATTACAGCAGCTACCTAACAGTGCAAGCATCTGCTTTGCGCTTCTGAGCACGCCGAAGCACAGCACACCTGAAACAAACTGGCGCACTAACAGGTGGGATATGTAGCACTGATGTGGTATCTGATGCCAACCCAGGGACTTCATACCCGTCCAGAGATTTGGGAGAACATTTACAGAATACTTTTGGCATATATTTTTTTATCTTTTTCAAATGTGTTCATCCAGAACAATCACATTTATTTTGGAATGTTAAAGGATAAGTGCACGTTAAAACAAAGTGAGCTTGTCCTTTAGGCCCCTTTAAGCTGACATCCCTACCCATGCAGGGATAAATACTTACCAAGTTCCAATGGGCCCGGTCTAGAGGGCTCATCTACCTCCATCTCCCAACTTAACAAGCCCCATAGAAGTCAATGGGGATTTACTGCACAGGTGCAGCCAGGAGACAACTGCCACAGGATGTTAAACACCCGAAGCCAGGCTCGTCGGAACTTGGCAAGTGTTAATTTCTGCACAGAGAGGGAGAGACCCATGATGTCAGCATAAAGGGGTCTAGAGGATAAGAGCACTTTGTTTTAAAGTGCACTTATACTTTAATCCAAAGTGCCGCCTCAGGCATCCGGCCAGCAATGTGATGACACCATGGAAGGGGATAAGCATTTCCTTTCCTTGTAAAGAGATCCAGTTGGTAAAGTGGTGTCATCAGAGACACAATTGCAAGTGTGTAACACCCCTTACAGGAAGCAGAAATAACATGAGGAAAGTGTATGAATTTCTCTGTTTCTAAGCAGTAGTATATGGATTTACATACGGGTGGCCCACAATACAAAAAAATGGGGGGTTTTATGCATACTAGGCAGAATAAGAAGTAGATGCGCGCAGCGTATTTTCCCATAGCTGCGTATGGAGCCGTATATTTGTGCTGCATAAAGATTCGCCCTAAAAAATGGAACCGAGATGCGTCAGGGCTTGGAATTTCTGCGTATTTTGCGCATATACGCACATACAGTGCATTAAAATTTCTACTAAAAATTATGCATTCTGGGATTGCATACAGTGCACGCATATGCGCGTGTACATACGCATGCGTGTATGCAATTTTGCTCTTGCTTTGTATGTGCATGAGGCCTAAGGCTTATTCATAGATAGACGTCTATAAATAAGCCTCAATGGTGAAACGCGTACGTGGCTGACTACACATGGAATCTGTATATTACAATGTATTGTGTTTTCACGAATAAACAGTTTTGATTTCTATGAAGATCTACTGAGTGCGGCTGACTTTTGATACATGGATGTTCAAAGTAATCGAGAGCCTTTTTGCCGAGCACCTGGACTATGATCAAGCTGTTAGCTGGTTGCAGGGAATTTGGACCGGCAGTTTTTCTCTCTCCTTTGAATTAAACACGGTTCATGTAACATTCTAAATATGAGCTTAACATAAAACATGGTCTGAAATGTGGCGCATTCTTTCTCTATATACTTTATAAAATGGTAGTTTTGGGCAAAAACGACAAAGTATCAGTCTGAACTCCCCATGAATGAATGATTTTCATTTCAATACAGTCTCTCTCTCTCTCTCTCGATAGAATGTAAAACTGTGAGATTTGTTTGGAAATGTGAAGATGAGAGCAGGATGTAAAAGGGACATGAACACACGTGTGCAGTGTACTCACTTCTCTGGGCAGGTCGGCCTGAATCTGGCTGCATTTAATACTATTACACCGCTCAGATCCACACGGGCCTACAAGCTCAGTGTGCATCCATGATAGAGTCAGAAAATGGCAGCGGTATTCTCAGCATGATATAAATAAATGCTGGAGTCTGTGACTCACTCCTTGGCACTCCACAAAATCTGCAAGGAGCATAGGAATCTTACCAAATCAACAGCTTACGAGCAAGCCTTAACCTTTTCTCGTCCAGGTATACAGCTAAATGAATAGGTCTGTATTTAATTAAATAAGTTCATTTTAGCTCAGGCATTAATCAAAAACTGTACACCATTTAAAGGAACACTCCACCTCTAAGACTTGCACGTACACATTCATTTATTAAAATTAAGCCCATGTATATTTAATTGGACTGCCGATGCACTGCAATGCATTTAAACCAGACATGTAGCATGTTTCCAATGCAGCGCAGCACACCACAATACCCAGATGGTTCCCATTTGTGCGCTGCAGTGTGCTGAAATGCAAAAACTTTGCGTTGCACTTCCTAGGTGCGTTATGACGCCACTCATCTGGGTTGTATGCATTGATTAGCGGTATGCAGAGTAAACGCGCCATTTTACCACACCTACTGCAAAGCACTCGTGTGAACAAGCCATAATACTTTCCAACGTTTGCCATACACTGCTGCGAGACAATTTAAAGTGACACTAAACTCCGGAGTTAAATCTTAAAAATGCATTCAATACCCTATTAACATAAAATGTATCTTATTTGTGTATCACACATCTGATAGGCTACAACCTTAATACAAATGATAAAAGTAAACCGGAGCTTGTAGTCCATCACAGGAGCGAGCTTGGGTTTTGATTTAGCTGTATTTAAAGTGAACTTGTGTCCAGACTATGTACATTAAAGTATTTACATACTACGTCATGGCACCCTCGGCACTCCAGTTGTTGTGGAAGCTCAAGTCCTATGAGGCACTCAGAGACTCTTTCAGCCACAGGCATAAGTCTCAGAGGCAAAAGCATGATGGGATTTATAGTGTCACCACAGCTGGAGTGCCGACGTTGGCTACTCCTGCCCTTTAGGTTGTCTGCTGTGCATCTGAACCTGTGACGAGATGTTTCATCGGTTTCTTTGTGGCTCTCCGTACATCACTGAATGCATACTGGACAGAAAAGCATTTCATCTGGATGCCAATATCCTTGTAACGTTGAAAGAAGCATTAGCACATCACAAGCTAGAGATAAGCAGTAAACATCAAAAGGTGCTCTCATCTTTGTGATCAGTCCAACCATTTTTATCCATGTAAAAATCACTGCCCAGTGCTTTGTCGTCATTGCTAGTTCAAAGACCACATAAATAGCTCAGGCTTTGAAACTCCCAGAGATGCGGAATCAATATACTAAGTAACAAGGCAAAGTACAAAGGGTTAAACCATAACGCCTATTAAAAAATACAGTGTTCATCTGTGAGCGAACTGGACCGTCAAGGATCCTACTGTAGTAGAAAAGGACTTTAAAGTGCATCTAGACCCAAAACCAATTAAATCTATTGCAGATTACCAATTCTTAGATGTGGTGGCTGCATTGGCCAGATCATTAGGTTTTTTTTTTCAACTAGTGATCTGGCCAGTAACACACTTCCTGTCTAATGGTGGCTACGCTCTCTATTACTAGGGATAAGCTCGGGTTTGGACTGAACCTGGTCTGAGCGTAAGCTCCTCTGAACCCAGAAGGGAGTTCCTTCTGCTGCCGCCCAATCAGCTACAGCTGGAGAATCCCCTGCTTGCAACTGCATATAAGAAAAGGTTCAGAGTGATGTGACGTCATTAACCTTATGTGACCACGTGACTATATTTGGTCAATGACATTGACTTAATATGACTTTATAAGGTCAATGGGGTCAGCACAAGCATCCTGTCCCCTTTGTTTATGGGAATTGGCCCAAAGCCGATTGGGCAGGTGGCCTCATGTCCCTTCCAGGTTTGGATGAGGCCAGGTTTGGAATTAATCTGACCTCATCCCTAGTAGCCCCCTTGGACAGTTCGTATTGTCAGCCTGTGGAGGGGGTAGTGTTAGATGGTCAAGCAGATTTAGATGGACTTTAAGTTAATCACAAAACTAACTAACTACATCTAAACACTTTTTTAAGCAGTTACAGCAACAAAAGATGACCATTGTAAGCACACCTGTCAATGTGAAATGGTTTGTATCAACCCTTTAACTTCCACTTTTGCTGGACAGCTTGGTCTGTTAAATGAAGGACATACTGGTCAGATCACTGTGTAAAAGTAAAGAAAAAAAATTACAAAACAAAAAACAAATGCAGCCATTATATCCAAGAATTGGTAAACTGGAATATATTAAACTTTTGGTTTTGGATTTAGATCTGATTTAAAGTTGAACTCTGGGTAGATATAACAAAACCCACTGAGTTAAGGCATTTAAAGATTCATTAAAATACCATTAAGGTGTCTCTTTCAATTGTAGGAGTCCTCCGTTGTGGCTTTCAGCTTAATGCCACAATTAGCATGGCTGGTTTTTGGATTCATGGGCTACATCTGAAAGGTTTTCTATATTTCAGTTCTGCAAACAATTTAAATTACCTACAGACAGAGCTTCAGCTAGAATAACAATTCATGCATCAATTAAGAAAGGCATAAAAGAACACACAGTCGCTAGAAGTTTGTATAAACTCTTTAGGGGTTTTGCACTTTCAACTTCATTTTTAAAAATTCCAAAGGCAATTTCACAAGCAATACATCGTGCAAGCTAAATTACAGAACCAACCTTACTTTTGAGAAAGTTATGAGAAATAGCATGCTATTCTTAAAGCTCTTCTCTGAGCAACTGTCCAAGCCCCCTCCCAATTCACAAAAACATACTCTAACCCCACCTCACCCATGTCCACCACCAGTAACTCTTCTGATCCAGCACTGTCCTAATGACAACCAGACTTGTTGCACCCCCCTTGTGACGTCACTGGTATATGGCCAGCTTGTGGACTGAATGAGGGGAAAAAAGGAATATAGTGTATGGCCAGTCTTAGACTCTAAAAGATTCCCCATTCATGAACTGAGTGGGCTGAACAAGAAAAAACAAATAGCGTATGGCCAGCTTGCGGCCTGCAGTCACTGTTCGGCATAGAATGTTCAGACAGCTCCTTCGACAAAAGTCTACTGAAAAGTTAACTTTTATTTAATAGATGGGCATCAACAAGGCCACACAGTGCTCGAATTTTGGCCGCACCAGCAGGACTTATCCGAAATCCGGTCAGTATTTGACCAGCTTAAGGGTAGCTTACATCTGGACAACAACTGAAAAAGGTCCAGGTCACCTGGGCAGCAATGTGGGCACTCAAAGAAAGACCCTCCCTCTCTCCAGTCCAGAAGATGGAAGACTCAAGATTGTTGTGTGATCATGTAAGTAAATGAGGATTTCATTTTTCATAATGTAAGTAAAAGGGGATTTCCTTTTTTATTTTAAATAATTTCTATCGATTAGTTAGAGGAAGGTTGCGGGTAAAAGGGTGAGGAGAGTGTGGCCAGATCATCTTTAAGGCTGAATTCTAGGCAGATATTTAAAAAAAAAACAAACACTCTTTGGAGCAGAGTCTTTAAGAACACTCATAGGGATATTCACAAAAGGGTGAAGAGTTTGCAGAAGGCAGGAGAAGTGAACAATCTAGGACAACATAGCTGAACTGGAAAGTGAGCCGAATTGGAGACTTTTTCCAAATCAGCTATGTTGTCCTAGATTGTTCACTTCTCCAAACTCTTCACCCTTTTGTGAATAACACTATCAGTGTATTTTTAAACACAACCAGTACAAGAACCTGGATGTGTCTTTATAGTCACTTCCCTAATCACCTGCAATGCAGCACACTAGGGGAGATAGAGGCAGCTCTGTAAGCCATATACCTTAGTGATATTGCACCATACCGATGTACCACAGAATTCGACGGGTACTGGAACAACTGGTGGATCGCGCCACAATATACGGTTTAGTGCCGTGGTTCTCAACTGGTGGGTCGCCACATGTCTTCCACTGCACTAGGTGAGAGGCTCCTCAGCTTCCCCCATAGTGCAGCACTGTCAGTTAACGTGCTGAGCATTCATTACAAATATGCTGCTTGGTGCCGAGTGTCCACTTGAGGTGGGGTGGACTGGAGGTATGGCCATGCATGCATTCATTGCTTACAGCTCCCTCGCATGACCAGAGTGACGTCGCATTCTGGCTCCCGGAACCTCTACAAGGAGTGCAAGGGAGCTGTACAAGCAATGCACGTATGGATGGAGCACAGTCACAGCACAGTAGCCCACACTGAGCACCTGCATTTTTTTGGGGGGAGTGTGTATGTATGTGTGTGAGAATGTCTGAGTGTGTGAGATTGTGTCTGTGGTTGTGTGCGTCTGTCAGTGTTTTAATTGCAAACTACCAAGCAATCGCACCTACTGTTTGTTCCGTTGCGGGAATTTAGGGAAGTACATTGCATTGCAATTCATTTGAATGACACCCCAAAACACACCTCCCGCCCACCGTTTGATTGCTTTCACCGGAACATGCGGTACTGCAATGCCGTGTGACTTGGGTCGCGACCTAATGACCAAGGATTAATGTGGGCCTTGAGGTTGTACAGGTTGAGAACCACTGGTTTAGAGGATATGTTGTCTGCAAACCATTCGGCTTCAGATCATCTTTATTGGTATTCCCTCAGCATGAAATAAAAATGCAACGCATTGGAACCTCACAAGGTTCTGTCATCAGGCAAACTGTCGACACTTTGACACGTTCCCTACCGAAGGGACCCTGTGAGGTTCTGAAGTATTGCTTTTTTTATGTCATGCTGAAGTAATACCAATGAAGATGATATTCTGAAGAATGGTGTGTGGACAACATATCCTGTAAGCTCTGTAAGCCAGTCAGGGCTCCATAAGTTTCCACAAGGCCTCAATGCTAGACAACCAAAATTGCTTCATGGATTGCACTTGTTTTTGAGGATATATTTGCTTATAAATGGAAATGAATTTTAAAAGTTACTGCCTTAACCTCTTGTAGCTGTATTCTTTAAAGTAGTATTAAGTAGTATTAAAGTGCCTAGAAGATTTATCTATGAAGGATGTACAAACCACAGGAAGCCTCCTCTATCTAAAGGGCTAATTGGGGAAGACGCAACTCTCATGCATGACCAAGGGAGTCATTTGAACCTGGCACATACCAACAGCTGGGATTATACCCCAGGCTATGCAGGTACGGGAAGATAAAAAGCCTTTATTACAAAAGATACATAGTTTGTCTCTACCGACATAAAAAAAACCTTCCTGCTCGATTTAAAATTTACCCTTTAATTTTAAGTACAGACAAAAAAAATTTGGAATACAAAAGGATAAGAATTCCTGTCAGGTTTGCAGATTTTCCCTCCAGTTCCAGTGTGGGAAAACCAAAATTGCCAGGAGAGTAGGTGAAGGGAAATTAAACAATGCTCTGGATAGCAGCAAAACTCTAATCCTTCCCTTGGCTGGGCATAAATTTCAATTCTATTTAGAGTCCTGCTGCTATAATTACTCGTTTCTGTTGAGACTGTAACCTACGCTTTGTGTACTGTGACAGAGTCTATTTAGTGATTTCCAAACCACCATGTACATGGGAAAGATGTGTACACTCTAGGCAAATGTTAGGATACACTATTTGAGTGTACTGCTCAATTAGCGGGATAATGCTGAAAGCGCATACAGCCTCTAGCACAGTGCCAGACACAAGAAACCTGCATATTGTACACCCATTGTTTGCTGTGCCTAATGTAAGAGCATGCAGAGAATGGGATCATGACTGCTCATGCGCATTCAGGCAACCAATTGTGCAAAAGTAGTCAAAGATTTCTTGGGTGGGTTGTGGGAAGGACAGCATGCGTTACTATGCATTGCAGTCTGCTGCAATGCAAGATGATTTAGTGTATTAGGGTGACATTGAAAATGAATGGTAGTGGAACACACTAACGAACTACAACACAAGTGTGAATGAGCCCTAAAAGCCACCAGCCAACACTTTACTAAACTCCAGCTGTGATTGACAGCTCAGGTCCCCACTGGTGATTGGAAACCAATTAGACTGGTTCTTGATCATGTGATTACAATTATGATTTATTACCACATGTCAGATCTGACATTGCACTCAAGTGCAGGCTGGAGGCTTCACTGATAAAATAAGCCTTCAGCCTGGGGGTAGTCTTATACGCCGGGTATACAATCCGGCGTATACCATATTTAGTGTACATTTAGCAACCGACCTGGTCTGACATGCCCCATCTCTCCCTTTGTCAGCCCGCTGGATGTGCGGGTATGGTAGCTTCGGCTATATACAGTATACCGCGCTGAGCCAATCACAGCGAGCGATGTATTCTATTAATGAATACAGAGCCTGCTCGGAATGCCAGAGTTCATCGCTCAGCGCGGTATACTGTATGTAGCCGAAGCTACCGTACATACAGTATTACCGCACATCCAGCGGGCTGACAGATTAGCCTCCCTGGCGGTCTGATAATTTTATTTATTTCTTCCTTTTTTGTTCTATTTTTTGTTCGTTTTTTTTTCCTTAACTTTTAAAATTCCCGCCGTTTCCGCCTCCCTGTGATGCGGACGCTCGCAAGGGATGGAACCCGGAAGAATGAGGACACAGCGGGGATCGTGGACAGGGTAAGAGACGCTACGCTGTAGTCCCCAGTGTGACTCGGGGTTACCGCTTATGGTACTGAAAATTAACCCCGAGCCACACTCAGGAATACCGCCAAGGAGGTTAGTGGGTGTGTGACGGACCCCCGTACTCAGGATGAGTATGTCCGCCGCTGTCTTCTTCCTTGCTCAGGAGATATCGAAACCTGCTGATCTGTAGCTCCCAGTTTCCCCAGTCACTAGTCGAGGCTTGAGTGTAGGTGAAACAAACTCTGATTTATTGAGCAACTGCACAAACTTTTATACAGCAAGTGATGAGATCAGATTATAATCCCATCACATCCACCCTCCACTCCCAGACAATCGGTCTGCACAACACCACAGGGCTTCCCCTGCTAACGAGCTCCAGACAGCCATAGCAGGAGCCTGGCCAGAATGTCATTGTTCTGAGCTCCCTCAGAGAACAATGGGAGATAACGAGGGATGGTGCTGATAGTCTTTCCATAACCAGGTCACACACTATAACGCACTCAAACATAACTCAACCCCAATACACATGTAACTCATAAAACTGATCACCATGTCGTCACAGGGTGTATTTAAACATTATTTTGGGCTATACTCGTTGTATAAGCTATGTTTTAACACAAAGAAATTAGGGGGTCATTTTATACGCCCAGACGCCTTATATCCTGGCAAATACGGTACCTTTATTTCTGTAATATTTTTGGGCATTAGTCAGCCTATAATAATAATAAACATTTTTTTTTAAACCAGAGCAGAGAGTAGTACAGTATCTACAAATGAACGATGTGTGAAATTTGGAGTTATTGTCAAGGTAACCAATGCATGCTAGGTTTGGCCCAGGCATCAATGACATTATCAATGGTCAATGGTCATTAAAAGAGTTATACAGGGGGGGGGCGTGGCCGAGCATGGCGGGCTAAGGACGTGCTGAACGGAGCGCTGCGACCCCAGGGCTCGTTTTAAAGGGACTCTCTCACTACCTCTCCTCTCCCGGCGGTGGATGTCAGCACGGCTGCCTCCCTCTACAGCTCCGGAATCCGCCGGTACCCGGGACATTGCCTCGTTTTTTGTCCGAGGCCAGCGATCGGTGCCTTTCTTTGAGGGCCGCACCATGCCACCTAAAGTGTCGGCCAAGCCGAAGGCCGCGGGGGACCTGCTTCACCCGAACCCGCAGGGATCCGGTAAGCCAGCGATCAAAGCGGCCGGTTCTAAGCAGACGGCCCCCCCTACTTCCACTACCCTCCCGCCTGCCATAGAAGCCCCAACCTCTCCTGCTTGCTCCCAAGCCTGCACCCCAGAACCCTTTATCCCAGCAGACTGCCTGGAATCAGACAGAGGGCCAGGCCAGGGGGTCAGGGATCTGCTGCAAGCCTTTAGAGCTGACTTTGACTCCTGGGCAGCCCGACTGGAAGGTGCTCTCAGGGGAGAGATGGGGGAGTTGCGCCAGCAAGTTGCCAGTAGTGACAACAGGGTTTCCGCATTGTCTGTCACGGTTTCCACCCACAACGCCCTCATAGATGCATTGGAGGCCACCCAAGCTGCACATAGATCTCTACAGCAACTGCAACTCCGCGTGGAAGACGGGGAAAACCGCAGCCGCAGGAATAATTGGGCGGGTGGGCCCCGGTCCCCTCCAGTCCCCCCCACCTCCCATACTGTTAATGGGTGAGTGGGGAGGGCCTGTAGATCCCGGTTGGTTTCTTAGGCCCCCTGCCTGTTATCGTGAGGTTTGAATGTTCTGGGTTCGTGGGAATTGTTTGATTTTTATGGACATGGAGAGGGGTGGTTATACCCTCTTTATCGAGCCCTGGTAGCATCTCTTGGATCGCTACCCCGACCACTTCCTCCCACATAGGTTACGCCTTCCCCGTACGGGATAGGCTGATTCTAGCTTTTGCTAGGTGTTACCATACTAGAGGCAGATCTCCCTGCCCTTTCTAGTCTATTCTCCTTCTCTGTTGTTCTCTGCTTCCCTAGTTACCACAGTGACCGATAGGCAATTCCACTCCTTTGTGGCCTCCTTCCCTCAGCCGGAAGCTCTGGAGGCGGAGCCTACGGCTTTCGACTCTATTCTTCTACAATGCTCCCCCTACACACACCATCTCGATACTTTACTCTCTCCTCTCAACTCTCTCCTCTTCGGAGCGTCCGAGTTATGTCCGGAGGTGGGAAAGTGAACTGAACCTCCCCATTAGCGAGGAGGAGTGGGGGAGATCTTTTGTTCTCTCACACTCCCTCTCCGTCGCAAGTAAAGCCCAGGAGAAAAACCTAAAAATTCTAACTAGATGGTATAGATGCCCTGCGGTGTTACACAGCTACTATCCTCAGGTTCCAGACTCATGCTGGCATTGCCAAGCCTCACCCGGGGATATGACCCACATCTGGTGGAGCTGCCTTCCGATAAAGGCGTTCTGGCAACAGGTGCTGGACATCTACCACAGAGTGACAGGTTCCGAGACCGCTAATGACCCCAAGGTTACGCTGTTGAGTATGAAATCTGAAATCGGTGAAACGGGGGCTATTGAGGCACTTCCTGACGGCGGCAAGGGCAGTCATTCCCCGCCACATAGTCCCATCCTTGGCGGAATGGACCGTATTGCGGACCTGGAGCGACTGTTTGCGGATGAGCATGACACCAGAGACAAATACACAGTCACTTGGTCTGTCTGGCTCGACTTCCGGGCCTCGGCTGGGTTCACAACTGAGATCCTCCATTAAAAAGTCCTGGCGGTTGAGTGGTGCTGTAGAGGGGGGGGGCGCGCCTTGAAACCCTTCACTGTGGGCTCTCCACATGCAGGCTTCCCCCCTAGTGAGGTGACTCCTTACCCCCTGACCCTTCCGTGTCCCCCTGCTTTTTCTCCCCTTCCATCCTTCGTTACTATTTTTCTACCTGTATATTCCCCCTATGTCTCTACGTTTATGATACACTTTAGGCGTGATTATGGGACTTTATATATAGTGACATTCTCAGGATTTCAGTGAGCTGGTATAGGCCAATCTACCCTACTATTGATGTCAGCTTTATTAAGGCCTCCGCTGTGGAGGCGACATGGCTGGAAGGCATAGGACAATAATGCTACTGTCCGCCCACTCACTGATTAGACGGAATAGAAGGTGTAGGTTTTACCCCGAATATACCATTGCCATATAACACGCTGTGTATCATGTAATCCTATGCAAATTCATGATGTTACGGGCTAATTATCCGCCTTGGATACTAGGCTCTGTGTATGTATATATGTCTGTTTGTAAAAACCTTTAATAAACACTTATTGGATTAAAAGAGTTATACAGGACTATGCAGCCCCACTTGTACTTTGAAAAAGGTATAAGAAGTTAACTGTGATGGGCACAGACGGGCTTAAGCGCTGAACCAGTCTCCACTAGCGGAAGAGGCACCGGTGGGGGACACGTGATAACGAACTCCGGTAAGTTGGAGTTTTTGAAGCTTTTTTTTTTCTAGAACACATTGCTCCTGATGGACTTGAAAAAACCAGCAGGCTACCATTCTTACATCAACTTCCAGCTATTACATTATTTAATTATCATGCAGCTAGAAGCCAGTGTGTGTTTATTGTTTCCTAAATATTATATTTGCAGGGGAAAAAACCCATACACACACTAAAACAGAGAACAGCAACTTAAAAGGGTGGAACAAATGTTTTCTTATGCAGTCACGTTACCTAAATGAGAACAGTGTGTTCTCGACGCAGATTAAAATCCCACCAACAAAAGCTCCCAAGTTTTTGTTGAAAAGGAAATAATACGGATGAGGTCATCTGAGGGTTCAGCCTGTGAGCCACGTGGCTGGCGGGAGAGCGGTACAGGAAACGGGATATAGATTTCATGCAGGATCAAGGACACACAGCTAGAATGGAAATATCAAGGCCAGCCTCATGCTCCGGAAATAGCATCCATCCAGCTCACAGGTACTCTGAAGCCAATTCCTTGCAGGCTGCCTGGAAGACACCCTTTAAACCCACAACTCACAGAGCCAAAAGAACATACATGTTTTTTGAATCGCAGAGAAAAACTATTAACAGCCTTCATTACACTAGATGATATTAACCACCTTCCGTCCATGGCCGTCTGTGAACGGCCGGACGTGAGTCTGCTAGGAGCGGGAGGGCGTCTTAAGACGTCCTGCCCCCTCCCCCCTCTCGTGTGCGGCACTCAGCGCGCACACGAGAGGGAAAACTGAGCATGTAAACAGCCAGCGATGGCTGTTTACATACAAGCGATCAGGCATCTCTAGAGACGCCCGATCGCTTGCAGGAGCTGCGGGTGATGAAGCAGATCTCTGCTTCATCAGCTTCTGTGGGGGTCCCTAGGTGACTTTAGAGGTCTTGGAGACCCCTGATGTCTCCATAAAGAGGACCTGTTTGGTGAACTGGCTATTACATAGGGGATTTCTTAATCCCCTATGTTATAGCAATAAAGTTGTCTAAAAAAAGTTAACAAAAAAAAAAATAAAGAAGCTAAAAAAATATTCACAAATATTAATTTAAAAAAATAAACACAAAAAATGTTTTAAAGTCCCCCGCCCCCCCCACATACACACATGCGTCGGGTGCGCCTATGTACGAAAATGACGATTGCGCCCATTATGCAGCACATGTTACATATCGCCGCGAACGTCGGAGTGAGAGCAATAATTTTAGGGTCCATCAATCACTGATAACACTAAACTGATGAGCGGTAAAAACGTTTAAAGTGTCGCCTATGGCCAATTTTGGTTGCGGTCGTTTTCTGCGATTTCACGGGCGCGCACAATTATAAAGGTTGACATGTTTAGTGTCTATTTACCCGACGTGACCCCGTCTTTTATATTATACCAAAAAATTGGGGTGAAAATAAATGTTTCATAACATTTTGTAGGGAAACATGTTGTTTTTTTTCAAAATTTTAGGGTACTTTTTTTGTTATATAGTAAAAAATAAAAACCCCAGCGGTGATTAAATACCACCAAAAGAAAGCTAAACCCATAAGCAAAAATGTTTAAAGGAATACTATGAGGCAAGTGCTTTTCACTCACCTCATAGTTCTAGCCGACCTGTGACAATGAGACTGTCACAGGTCGGCTCAGTAGATCGGGAGGTGAGCGAACACATAAGGCGTTCGCTCACCTCTCGATCCTGTCACGGCTCTCTACCGTGACAGGGGAGGGGCTGGATTCCCCCTCCCCG
>NW_017308061.1:235293-249332 GCF_000935625.1 Nanorana parkeri
AAAAAATAAAAACCCCAGCGGTGATTAAATACCACCAAAAGAAAGCTAAACCCATAAGCAAAAATGTTTAAAGGAATACTATGAGGCAAGTGCTTTTCACTCACCTCATAGTTCTAGCCGACCTGTGACAATGAGACTGTCACAGGTCGGCTCAGTAGATCGGGAGGTGAGCGAACACATACGGCGTTCGCTCACCTCTCGATCCTGTCACGGCTCTCTACCGTGACAGGGGAGGGGCTGGATTCCCCCTCCCCGCAACGATCCGCCAGCGCTGACTGGCGGATCGGACGGGGGGGGGGGCGGGTACAGCTGGCTCTGCTTCTAGATAGGCAGAGCCAGCTGTCAGTCACGCAGCTGGGCGGATTCCGGCACAATTGTCGGGATCCGCTTCAGCTGCCGCGTCTCAGTATACCGCGAGCTACAGCTTGTGGTATACTGAGCCTAGGGTGACGGGAGGACGCTAGTTTGTGTCCTCCTGTTACCCTAAGGAGAACTATGGGGAAAAACCTTAACCCCCATAGTTCTCCTTTAATTTAGCAGTTAACCAATACTCAGATGTGGTGGCTGCAGTCGTTTTTTTTTTTTTTTTTTTTAACTTTAAGGGCTTGTCCGGATCATGTCCAGACAAGAACAGTTTGTTCCCGGACCAAAAAATTATCCCAATGTATTCCTATGGTATTTCTGGGCTCTGTTCACACCAGCACAGTCCGTTCCGGTGCAGACGAAAAAAATACTGCTGGTCCGATTTTCTCTGGTATGGAATGCACTGGAACACATGGAAAAGCATTAAAAATACATGCAAATGCACTGGACTGCACATGTAAGCCCATTTTAAGCTTTAAAAAAATAAAAGTGGCAAAATCGAGGCAAAAACGCACTGCACCGCGTTTGCAGATCTGCTCCGGACATGGTGTGAACATACACTATATTGCCAAAACATTGGCACGCCTGCCTTTACACGCACATGAACTTTAATGGCATCCCAGTCTTAGTCGGTAGGGTTCAATATTGAGTTGGCCCGCCCTTTGCCACTATAACAGCTTCAACTCTTCTGGGAAGGCGTCCACAAGGTTTAGGAGTGTGTCTATGGGAATGTTTGATCATTCTTCCAGAAGCGCATTTGTGAGGTCAGGTACTGATGTTGGACGAGAAGGCCTGGCTCGTAGTCTCCCCTTTAATTCAGTCAAGTTCCTCCACCCCAAACACGCTCATCCATGTCTTTATGGACCTTGCTTTGTGCATTGGTGCGCAGTCATGTAGGAACAGGAAGGGGCCATCCCCCAAACTGTTCCCACAAAGTTGGGAGCATGAAATTGTCCAAAATCTCTTGGTATGCTGATGCCTTAAGAGTTCCCTTCACTGGAACTAAGGGGACAAGCACAACACCTGAAACACCACCCCCACACCATACTCACAAAATCTCTTGGTATGCTGATGCCTTAAGAGTTCCCTTCACTGGAACTAAGGGGACAAGCACAACCCCTGAAAAACAACCCCCACACCATAATGCCCCCTCCGCCAAGCTTTACACTTGGCACAATGCAGTCAGGCAAGTACAGTTCCCCTGGAAACCGCCAAACCCAGACACGTCCATCGGATTGCCAGACAGAGAAGCGTGATTCGTCACTCCAGAGAACACGACTCCACTTCTCTAGAGTCCAGTGGCGGCGTTCTTTACCACTGCATCCGACGCTTTGCATTGCACTTGAGGACGTAAGGCTTGTATGCAGCTGATTGGCCATGGAAACCCATTCCATGAAGCTCTCTACCCACTGTTGTTGTGCCAATCTGAAGGTCACATGAAGTTTGGAGGTCTGTAGCTATTGACCCTGCAGACAGTTGGCGACTTCTGCGCACTGTGCGCTTCAGCATGTGCTGAACCCGCTCTGTCATTTTACGTGGCCTACCACTTCCTTGCTGTTGTTCCCAGTTGCTTCCACTTTGTTATAATACAGTTAATAACAGTTGACCGTGGAATATTTAGTAGCAAGGAAATTTCACGGATGGACATATTGCACAGGTGACAACCTATCACTGAGCTCCTGAGAGCGACCCATTCACGAATGTTTGTAGAAGCGTCTGCATGCCTAGGTGCTTGATTTTATACACCCGTGGCCATGGAGGTGATTGGAACACCTGAATCCAATGATTTGGAGGGGTGTCCCAATACTTTTGGTAGTGTAGCCTTATTTTCACCTGGTGATCTGGCCAGTAAATCTGCAATTTTTTACAAACCATTGAACACAGACAGGGGTGCTTACAATGGTCAGCTTTTATTCATTTATGTAAAACCTTTATCCCAAAAGAAGAAAAAAAGCTGAAAATGCTTAAAAAGTGTTAGCTGGGGTTCAGGCTTAGTTTGTTAGTCACTTATATAAACTGCATCTAAAATCTACTAGCCCACCTTACACTACCCGCTCCACAGGGTGACACAATCCTATTGTCCAATGGTGACTCAACTTCTCCTCCATAGAGTGTAGTCACCCCAAGACAGGTGCAGTCACCACATCTAAGGACTGGTAAACTTCAATAAATTTCCTTTTTTTGTGGTCAGGTGGTAAAACCTATACGCTTTAAACCTATACATGACTATACAAAGCAGATAAACCTATACATAAACCTATACATGACTATACAAAGCAGATAATATTTAATTAAAGAAGATCTCCAGGCAAATGAAATCTTAACCCTTGCAGTGGGGCTACCCTGGGTAGCTAAAAAAAAAAAAAGGAGATTTACTAACCCGAACAACGATCCCAGCTGGCTCCTAGACCAGTCCCTTCAGCCTAACTTACCCTCTGCTCTCACCTGAACCATGATCCCAGCTGACTCCTAGACCAGTCCCTTCAGCCTCACTCCCCTTCTGCTCCAGCAGTCTAAGGTCTTAACCTGCAATAACGGCATTAACCTGTGGTCTACTTCAGAAGCAGGGACTGGTGTCCTTGCTTCTATGTAATCGGTGTACTATATAATTATATATATATCATATAGATCTTGATTGCGTCTGACCTGAAGGAGATTGAAGAAAATAGGTCACCAGCACTCCATAAGTTAAAATGAATTAGTCCTTTTAATGGACAATGATGTCACAGAAATCCAACATGAGCCGACGTTTCGGGGCCACACAGGGTCCCTTCTTCAAGGCAAGAGATGTGACAATGTAATAACATCCACAAGCTACATATATACCCCATGTAATCAAATCATTAGTGATGTACACGCCCCCAGTGATGTAAAAACGGCGGGAAAAAAGGCCATTTTGAAAAAAAGAACAGAAAAAACTCTATATGATATAATCTCATTTAACGTCATCATATATAAAACATCATATATATAACATCCAAACTACTTACTGGACGGTCCCCGCAATCTGATGCTCAAGATCAATGCCATGGCTGTGTGTCATCCGCCGTAGAGTTAGTCAGTACGTGGCAGGGATATATCTGATGGCTGTTCGTTACTCCATAGTATGTGGCGCGTCGCTTGGTATCGGCGTATTCAATACGCGTAGGAATGAATTTTGTATCAATGTTGTAACTCAAAACTAATAATAATTCTAACGCTTCCTGAGTGGTGAGCACAGTCTGCCACTAACGCCTGTCTAAATGGTGGCACTGGTTTAGCAAGGGTGCTCGGAAAGACATTCATCCTGCCAATGCAGAAGCTTTTCCACATGACTTGGGACTATCACTCATTACCACCTGCCCGTTTGTTGAGCAAGCAAGACGTGCAGCCATTTAGAGGTCTGATTTTATACCTGTGATTACAGCATCATCACCGGCAGAAAACACAGCACTGTGGCAGATGTCAGTTATTGTTACTGAACACAGGATGGAAGGGGAGGAAAGGCAATCAGGACAGGATGTCCAAGGCCCCCATCACAACAAAGGGGGGGAGAGAGAGGGAGCCCTCTGCAATTAGCGGCTCCTGATCTGCTATCATGCAGCCACATTGCTAACATGACGACCCATTAACTAAAATCCATCATGGAACTAAATGAGCAGCGCCAATGTGTGAGCCAGCAGCTCCTCTTCTCACATGCTTCATCTGATATAGTTGCTGTGTATTCATACTACTGTCAGTTACATTTAATTAGCTTTCTTTGCTCATGCAACTTAACTATTGGGCACCAACATTTTCTAATTTTACTGGTTGCCATTAGTGGTCTCTGCATTAAACTTTCCCCACACATTCAATAACAGTTCCTGGAAATACCCTAACCTCAGTGTAAATGTCAGTCACGCACAGTGCAGCTTATAGCACACCCAGAACACATAGGGAAGGTTAAAGACAGGCATTAGTCCCTCGTTAGTCCCTTCACCCCCTTTAGCCCCCGTTTACACCTTGGTGTTGCATGAACGTGCACCAAAACGCTTGCTATGGCGTGCATTCACGCAACTCATTCAAAAACTTGCAAACTGCCTGCGGCACCATTCGTTGGTAACAGCACCCCAAATGGCCTGTAAAATGCATGAGTTTTCCACAACTGCCACTGACTGAACGAGCTGACGCACTACAACGTGCACAAACATACGTTCACACGCATTTACGCATCGGTAGGTGTGAGTAGGGCCTTATACCAGAATCAGCAAAAGTCAAAGATGCCGAGTCATCACATAATATAATAACATGAGAAAGGACTAGAATGTGTTTAAAAGAAAATAATGCGCCTTCCCTGATCAATGAATGAGATTAGTATAGATGTGGGGGTTCAACTTTATATCTGAAATATGGGAAAAACTTTAAAATACAGATAAACTACATATACAAGAGCGGTTTTACCTGCTGAAGGATTTGTATTTCTGTCTATCCAATTCTGAGATTGACAAAGCTCTGCCACACAGCACAGTCATGTCTCTCAGGGCAGAACACCTGCAATTTCTTTACTGCAGTTCAACACTTAGGCCTTGTTCACACCAAGCGCGTTCCAAGAGCGGAGCAGTTACAGACCGGATCAAAAGTGCGCCCAATGTATTCCAAATGGTATTTTGGGCTCTAGTTCACACCGCAGCGTTCCAGAGCATGTAAAAAAAACGTCAGAAAGCCCTATTTTACCTGCTCTGGAACGCATGCAAACGCATCACAAATGCCCTGGAACGAACCAAAAACGGCCCAGAACGCATCAAAAAATGCAGCACAACCCACTGCACTGCGTGTGCAGAAACTCATGCAGGTCTGGTCTGCATTTGGTGTGAACAAGCCCTTAGAGGTCTTGTCCCTTCTCCAGCCTGTAACTGGAGAGCAAAAAGGAAAGAAGCTGATAGAGGGGCTCATCTATCGGTCATTTTGCTCTCTCCTCCTATCATCGTGATCCATGCACTACAGGAAAATCGACTGGCTCCTTGGGCTGCTACTCTATCTCACAGATGTGCTGTACAGGCCTGCAAGATGCTGATACTCAAATTCAGATACTTACATTAAAAAAAAAAAAATACATTTAACTATACTGTACATTATTGAATACAAAGTTGGGCCTTTTAAATATACCTAGAGTTCAGCTTTCCGTGCTATTTTTTTTCCTCTGACATCGGGGCCGTCGTCAGTCAGCAAAAGAAAAAAAAACGGCATAGGAACTAATAGCTAGATTGCTATTGGCTATTTCACTTTGCAATAGCCAATAGCAGACTAGCTATTGCACCCGCCCACTGCTGCTGTCAATCAGCAGAGGTGGACCTGAAGTTCTCCATCAGTTCCACCTCTGCTGACTGATAGCAGCAGAGGGCGAAAATTGGATGAAAAGCCAATCTGCTTCTTCTTTTATTTTTTAAAGCTTATTTGCACAAACTAAAAGAGCCACGCTGATTGGTTGCTAAGGGGAACTGCTCCAGATTCTCTCTGCTCCAGTTCTGATAAATTGCCTTCTATGTATATAAATCAGCCTTTCTCAACCATGCTGATCTGAAGGGGAACCTCCTGATGTGAAAGAGGGGGTTCTGATATGAAGGGAGCTCCTGATGTGAAAGGGGGGGCTCTTATATGAAGGGGGATGAAGGGAAACTCTGTTGTGAAGGAGGCTCCTGATTTCAAAGGGGGGACTCTGATGTGAAGGGGGCTCCAGCCTCTTAAAGCCACTAACTTTCTACATGCGCTCACTTGAGCGTCAACAGCACATCATTGCTCTGGCCCAGCTTCTTAATATTGGCAACGGCAGACATGCTTACATGTTGCCTAATGTGTGTGGGCATAGCCAGAGGCGCAGGTGACTGTGTGACAATGCAGGAGCACAGTTGGGAGACAGTTGTCACTTTTTAACAGGAAGTGGGGGGGGGGGGACAGGGTAAAGCTTTTATGAGATTTTACCGACTGAGCTTAGATCTACTTAAAGTGTGAATAAGCATAAGAAAAAAAAATGAAAAAGCATCCTTCAAATTGCTTGGATTAGATTGTATTGCCTGCATGAACACATGCTGGTTAATTACTGACTGAGCGATGTAATTTGGTCACTGGTCATTAAATTATAAATGTGACTAACACTGGCCTGCCACACTCAGAACACTGCTGGAGACAATTGCTGTGACTCACGATCCATCGAACTGTCTGCATCTCAGGTATCAAGAGGTGCTTGACAGACAGCCGCAGCCAAACAATCGTACCTGTACAATAATCCCTGTAGACGCCTCATTGTAACCCACATTGTATAACAGAGGGTGCTGTGCACCGCTACCCTTTCGTCTGCCATGTGACAAACACCTAAGCGATTAACTGACACCAACATATGGAGTTCACTTCACAGTCACGCAATGTCCCAAGGCTTTCTAATGCAAGAGACAAATGTTGGAGCTGCATTTCTTCCCCTCTGGCTTCTGTAGAGGTGTGCTGATTGTTAAAGGGTATCCATATTGTAAAACTACAAATAAATCTGTATTTCTTTGTTGAGAGGAATTTATCAATACTGGAGCAGACATAATCTGGAGCAGCTGTGCGTGACAACCAATCAGCTTCTCGTTTTCATTTTCAAATCTTAACTGAACAAACTGAACAGAGAAGCTGATTGGTTGCCATGGGCAATTGTTCCAGTTTTAATAAATTCCCCCCTTTGAATTTCCATAAGTTCTATCACACTTCTAATAGCCATATCGATGTAGAAGTGTTGAAACGGACTTATTAAAGATGACCACAGGATGTACTTCCTTGAGAACAGGACCTATAATGAGGTGGCACCTCACTGGGTCGTGTGAAATATTATCCAGTTATGAATGAACAGGTAGTGCTTACATCACTTCCTGTTCATTCAAAAGTGGGGACATAGTAAGCTCATTAGGTACTCAATTTGTGAATGGACAGGAGCACTCAATATAGAGGCTTCCTGTCCATACATAATAGGGGAGAGTGCTAGGCCTCCTCAGTTTGTATCTGTTTAGACTCATGATATTTCCCTGAAGCCCCCCAACAGCATAACAAGTAAAGAAAAAAATAATAGTTAATAGAGTATTAAAACACAACACACACAACAGTGTGCACCATGTTGTGGAGTACGCTATACTCATGCACTAAGGTGCATTATTAGAACACATCGCAGTGCTTGATCTTTTTCTTTTTTTTCTTTTACTTTTTAAATAACATTAATTCAACTTTGTGGCCGCGCATGGCAAAGCGTTGTGACGCATTGCCGTGTGTTGTTTACTGTGATGAGATTAAATGTATGTCTGCATCATTTTATCACAACACACACTAACATAGCACACAAACAGCACTGCAGAGCAGATGTTACCACAACACACATTTTTAGCATAAGTTGCTTATTTACAGTTTTGCATTCCTCCATTTTTTAACATTTTGCAAAAAGGCGAAATTTAAAATGTACAAATGTTTATTTATTAACTCATACAGTTTTATCTTTTAGATTTCATCAGAAAAGTGTTTGTGTGCATGGACACTGATTTTAGTGTGCTTTTACCGATTTAATTGTGCATTTTTTATCGGTTTAATATTGATTTGATAAAGAGTCTGTCACTGTTTGTATTTTATTTTATGCTGCTTCCCTGTATCCAGAGGAATATACATACTCATTGTAACCGTAAATATTTGCATACTTTTATACTTGTGTACAACTGTTTGAGTTCAATAGACAAAGATAAAAAAAAAACGCTATTTACATATTGTTAACAAGCAATAAAAGAGCTTTACGGGATCACTCAGATGGCTGTATAGGCTGCTGCGTTCAGATGCGGCTAAACTCTGCAATCTGGACGCAGTATCGCTCCCTGCTAGGACTGCAGAAAAATATGCATGATTATCTGCGTTAAAGTTTGTGTGCAGCAACAACTGCTTCCTTGGCCGGTCAGATGTAATTACTCCCATCAGCCGTTACGTGTGAATAGTGACGTTTATGAAAATTGATTTGTGCTTTTACTACAAATCCCAACATGCCTTTGCCTCTGGGACTCATACCTGTAATTGTCAGTCTTGCAGTGCCTCATGGGACTTGTAGTTCAACAAGAGCTGGAGGGCCGGAGTTGCCCACTCCTGCTCCAAGGGCTGGTTCACACCAGTCCCAACTCTAAAAGATGTGCAGGCTGGTGTGCGGTATGTATGAGCAGTAAGGGACAGTGCAATGTGTTGTTACAGCGTGCATTTTTCAGGAGCCCCAATGTAAGTCTATGGGGCCAAAAACCTGTGATTCTGCTACTATACTATAGGTAGTGCAGAAAAACCCTGCCAAAAAAAGCCTGTAAACCACCTGGCTATACTCACACTTAGGTGTGAATGCAGCCTAATAAACACCTGCTATTTGTGTACATTAAATAGCTGGTGGGCTGCCAAGATCTGCTGTCATAGAAAATAAGATTTCAGTTCCTGTGTTGTGAACTTTGAAAATTAATTTCTCCACAATGATTATGGATACAGAGATGAATGAGGACTTTATTGCTTGTTCACAATATGTACATGCCGTACTGTGGATGATCTGGGCACAGGATCATGTTAAATGGGAACTTCAACCTGCTACTCTTTATAGCCAAGCAAGGTGCCATCTTAGCCTCTATTTGGATTGCAGTTGCCATGGTGCTACATGTGATCAGCTATGACGTCAGCCACCTCAGTAAAAGTTCTGTTGAGAGCTGAATACACACACACTAGCAACCATGGCAGTTGGCATGCCTTAAAATTAACTGTTTTGGGAGACATTAAATTGGAGGGTAACATTCCTCTTTTAAACAATGTAATAACCCTTCCCGTCAACAAAACATATATGTGGCATCACATTTTTGTGGTAGAAGCACGCTTGATCTTGTGGCTCCAGCACAGCACACTGACAGATCCTGGTCTTGGACTAATGATAGGGAACCGGTCCTCTGGTTCTCCAACCATGTGATCACTATGATAGCCTCCCTTGCATTATTTTCTCCTCTCTACAGAAGTGGAAACTTCTTTTAAACCAGTACTGAAACAAAAGCATAAAACATGACCGCAGGTAGACTGGCGGCCCAGGAGCCCTCTGAACTTGTCTGGGCAAAGCACAGGTTCACTATAAGGCCTTATTCACACCTAGGTGAAACCTATTACGCATGTTTTTCTTTTAGCGTTTTTGCGTGCGTATGTTACATCACACATTTTTATGATCAGATTATGGCACATTCATGTAAAATGGTTAAAACGTGCGCAAAAACAAATCGCAACTCAAATTTTTAACCATTTTTTATTGAGTGTATGGGAAACGAGCTGAAATCTGCCCAAAAGTAGCTTGTGTACCATCTTGAGCGACAAGGGTGTAGCAGGGCATGCTATTCTCCTGCTCACTGCTCCACACACCTGCCTCTTCCCTTCTCCCAGCAAGTAGACTGACAGCTGCTGGTGAATCTGCAATCCCTGGTGATCTTGTAGTCAACTGGATGTTCAGGGAAGCAAAGCTGAGAGAGTTAGCTCTGGATTCATTATTGTAAATTTTGAGAGTTTAATGCTACTTTAAAAGGCATGTACTTGCCACTTACATCCCAGCTGATGGGATTGCCACTGTTAATCCTCTTTTGAAAATGCAAGCTGCCTAGCAGCCTCGATGTCTGAGGTATAGACCCAGAACAAGTATACAGAAAATGAGAGTCAGAGAAAAGGTCAAAACTCCTGATCTCCAAACTTACTCTTACTTGTCAGAAACAAAAAACACTTCCGACTCAGTGACCTGGAACACACATACAGTCAAGTAAAGTCAAGACTCCTAATATTAATTCTTCTTCCAGGTCAATGACTTGTGCTATAAGAAATCAGTCAGCAACAGCTACCCAAGAATTTGTCGTATCACAGGTGTGCTTTAAAGCTCACCCTGTTCAAATTTTCAGCCTGGAATAGATTTCAGAGTCTGCTGGAGGAGACAAAAGGTGCCCATACACTGCGATTATCGCACGAGAATCGCGGGAAATCCCGCGATCGTACGATAATAGCAAAGTGTATGGAAGGCGTGCGACCATTTCTGCTGTACGGTCGCACGTCTTCCATCGAACAAGCAGGCTTGAAAACCCGCACCATACATTGCTTAATTTTTTATTCAACCCGTGGGCCGAATGAAAATAAATAGAACAGATTCTTCCATCAATGTTAGTAGTGTGTCGATCGAGGAATCCCCGCTGTTTGCACTGTATTCTGACAGCAGCCACGGGCCACTGTCAGAATACCCGAAGATAGTCGGCAGCTCATTGGCTGCCCGCTCTGTTCGTACAAAGATTTTCTAACCGGCTCCTTCAATCTGCTGATCGAAGGATAGCGGCCGAAAAAGTGTGCCGACAGTTGCACCCACTGTGCAAATGTCAGCTGGTTCATAAAGTGTATGGTCACCCTTAACTGCTCTGCATTTTGATGGCCAAACTCCAAAGCCCACAGAAAGCTTCAATGTTCAGTTTCAGAATGAAACTGTGCTGTGAACAAGGCTGATAAAGTGAATTCTGACCTGCTTTTTCCTACTAACAGCTGATTGGTGGGATTTTCTCAGAGGGACACATATCACCTTGTGAGTCAAGGGCAACAGAAAGCCGTTAACTTGTGCCACTAAACTCACTTCCTGTTAGCCTTGGCAGTCATTGGCACACCCCCTTGAGGTGCATCATCAGGTCTTCCTGGGCTCACAAAACAACATCGCAGAGGGTGCACTGATGTCTTTTGTTTAGTATCGCCCCCGGAGTATTGAATACAGAGGAGGATTAGGACCTCATTATGCATGTATACGGCAATTTTTATTTACAAAATATGTGCAAAGGAGGAGGGTGGTGAGGGGAGGTTATTTTTAAATAATGGAGATCTGCTTTAACAGGCAGCACCTGCCTAACTAATGTCATTTCCCTTTTCTACACCAGCGTGGAATAAAACTAAATGCAACTTTAAAGCTAAAAGGTTTGAGGCAGCAGCTTCTGGGCAATTTGTTTTTGCAGTAACTGAGTCAGCATTTAAATAAACAGCATCAGGAAATATTTTGCTGGTGTTCAATGAATGTATTTTGTGCATGAACAGGGTGGGGATGGGAGATAAAATGTCAGCAGGCCAATTCAGGATACAGGACTGAAAAGGAGGTCTGTAACCCATGATGGGAAGAGTAAAGACTGACATACCCTCTAAAGCCAATAAAAAAAAAAGTTAAAATTTTATTGTTTATTTTTATCAATTTACAAAATGCAAAGTGAGTGAACTGAAGACAAATCTAAATCAAATTAATATTTGGTGTGACTACACTTCGTCTTCAAACCAGCATCAATTCTACTTGCACAAAGTCAGGGATTTTCTAGGATTAGAGTCAGGTGTATGATTAACCAATTATACAATGCAGGTGCTAATGATCCTAGTAACATAGTATGTCAATTTCATATGTAGGTTGAAACACAGTCATTAACTGAAACAGAAACAACTGTGTAGGAGGCTTAAAATTGGGTGAGGAGCTGTACTCTGCTACTAAGGTGAGGTTGTGGAAGACAGTTTCATGTCACAGGTCATTCACCATGGCAAGACTGGGCACAGCAACAAGACACAAGGTAGTTGCCTGCGAGAGACCTTGCTGATGCAGTATAAAGAATTCAAAGCAGACTGGGGTTTGAAGATGCGCTGTTCAAGCTCTTTTGAAGAAGAACAAAGAAGCGGGCAAGATTGAGGACCGTACACTCAGTGGTCGGCCAAGGAAACAATGCAGAGGATGAAAGACACATCATGCTTACTGCCCTTCAACCTCAGAAAATGTCAAGCAGTGCCATCAGCACCAAACTGGCAGAAACCAGTGGGACCCAGGTACACCCATCTACTGTCCGGAGAAGTCTGGCCAGAAGTGGTCTTTATGGAAGAATTGCAGCCAAAAAGCCATACCTCCAACCTGGAAACTAGAATAAGCAACTTAAATATGCAAGAACACATAGGAACTGGGGTGCAGAAAATTGTCAGCTGGCGGTATGGACTGATGAGACAACATTTGAAATATTTTTATCCCTTCAAAAGTACTATAAAAATTGCTCTCAACTTTCAACTCAACAATTTTCTGTTGAGGGCTGACAACAAGCTGCACTTTGTGGACTGAAATGAACCAGAATGGTGTTAGCCTTGCCCAGTTGTGTTATGCTAAATTACAGAATCCCTCCCCCTCCCCTTCACTAATTGTTTTGTTGTCCAAGATGAAAACTGGGAGGGCTAATAAAACTAATTGATATAGCACAGGAAGCGTGCACACGACACAGTGTAGCTCTGAATTTCTGACAACCTCTCAAACAGATATACAAAAAGTATAATTAATAGAGTAAAAGGAAGCAAATAAGAAAATGTAATTGTAAGGGTTGCGATGCACTTTGGGACTGAATTATAACTATTCTGTCCAGCATATGGCTGGGTGAATGCCATAGGTACAGCACTATCTCTACTAGATGGCGCTGAACAGCATGGAAATTCCTATGCTTCTCTGCACCATCCAGTGGCGGTAGACTTATAAATCAGTCTCTTGAAAAAAATATGTTTTAACCCTTGCAGTGGGGCTACCCCCGCACTGCAAGAGTTAACTGTTTGTTTTTGTCAGAAAAACAACCAAGTTATACTCACCCAAAGCTCCAAGCCGGCTTCTTTTTAGATGGGTCCTTCCAACGTCTCACCCCCTCCTCTGCAGCGGTCTAAGGTCCTGTAAATCATCAATGTCTATACACAGTGTTTAGACGTGAGGACACTGAGCAAGATTACAATACTGCATGGAGGGGGAGACAGGCTGGAGGGAGCTCTGTGACAGCTGGCCAGCTCGGATCTTCTAGTGAGTATATCTTTGATATTTTAGCACCGAGACACAAAGAAGCACTTAACCCTTGCAGTGCAGGGGTAACCCCACCAAATTCCTGGAGTTCTTCTTCGGGAATCCTTTTCTTATATGGTACAATGCTGCGTATTTCGTAAATGTGCTCTAACTGAGCAATTAGGAACATCTGTACACCTGCTTATTAATTAAGTTACAGTATGCATCAGCCAATCATGTGTCCAGCAGCACAATGCATTAAATCATGCAGATCCAGGCCAGGAGCTTCGGTTAATGTCCATATTAAATACCACAGTAGAGAAAAAAATTAGATCTTAGCAATTTTGACCGTGGCATAATTTTTGGTGCGAGTTTCTGTAACTAGTGAACTCTTTGGAATTTTATACAAAAACATTCTCAAGAGTTTACTCAGAATGGTGTGAAACGCCTGGTTGATGAACATTACAGATGAGAAAAGGATGTGCAACACATCAAACCTTGAGGTGGATGACCTTCAACAGCAGAAGACCACATTGGGTTCTACTATTGTCAGCACAAAAACAGAAAGATGAGGCTGTAGTGGGCACAGGCTCACCAAAGCTGGACAGTAAAAAACTGCACATTTAGGCTGGTGTGATGAATCTCAAATTCAGCGGCAGGCCAGTCACCAGATTGAAATCCAATAAAAAGTCTTTAGGAAGTGTTTGAACAGGAGATTCATAGAATCTATGTAGAGCTGACAAACCGGCAGAAATTGCATGATGAAACCATGTTGAATTTGACCTGAATTTCAAAGGAATGTTTAAAGAATGTCAATGTCATACCAAGGGCCCTGGTGCAAGATTTTTTTTGGCCCCCCCCC
>NW_017308061.1:249363-249793 GCF_000935625.1 Nanorana parkeri
GATATCTTTTGGCGGCTGATATATCGGTGCAACCCTAATATTTACAGCAATGCAGAATGGCACAGGCTATAGAGGACTACACATCCCAACAATACTTTATATAACAATATAATTTCTGTATAAAGTACTGCTGAGATTTGTAGTCCTCTATAGAGGGTGCCATTCTGCATTGCTGCAACAGTACTTTATACAACATTAGCCTACAAATAATAATTATTTTAATGAATTATTTACCCCCCTTAACTCTTCTGGCTAGTCTTCTGTCTTCACCTGTTTCCTGTGTGTTTTCTGTTTGCTGGGTCCTCACTGCCGTCCGAGGCCCCATGATGTGCCTGCAGGGCTGTCTTCAGTGCCTCCTTGTTCCGCGGCTCCCTCCTCACAGCGGCTCCCTCCTCACAGCAGCCGACGGGCCCCATACTATCTCAGCCGG
>NW_017308061.1:251159-264757 GCF_000935625.1 Nanorana parkeri
GCCGATATCTTTTGGCGGCTGATATATCGGTGCAACCCTAATATTTACAGCAATGCAGAATGGCACAGGCTATAGAGGACTACACATCCCAACAATACTTTATATAACAATATAATTTCTGTATAAAGTACTGCTGAGATTTGTAGTCCTCTATAGAGGGTGCCATTCTGCATTGCTGCAACAGTACTTTATACAACATTAGCCTACAAATAATAATTATTTTAATGAATTATTTACCCCCCTTAACTCTTCTGGCTAGTCTTCTGTCTTCACCTGTTTCCTGTGTGTTTTCTGTTTGCTGGGTCCTCACTGCCGTCCGAGGCCCCATGATGTGCCTGCAGGGCTGTCTTCAGTGCCTCCTTGTTCCGCGGCTCCCTCCTCACAGCGGCTCCCTCCTCACAGCAGCCGACGGGCCCCATACTATCTCAGCCGGTGGACAGGCCCCCCCATTAGCGGTAGTTCCATTACTGTGTATAGTGTTCCGAATAGGTTGCACAGTGAGCGTGCAACTTTCTAAGTAGAGACAGTCATTTATGATAATGAAACATCCATAGGAAATTTTATACAGCCAAGGAATCCGCCTGGCAAACGCTGTCACATGTTGAGGCAGAGCCAGATTAGCAAGATAATAACTGGGCTCTACAAACCAAGTTGTACACATCCTAGATCCTGTGCCATATGTATTGCTCCTTTGTTCTGTTTTCCACCACTTCTACCATTTGTATTACTCACCTATATCCCAATACACTATCATCTCCATCTTCTTTACTCTCTTATGCAATTATAGATTGCAAGCATTTCTATCATATGTATTGCTCTCTTATAACTTAAAGGATAACTATAATTTCTTATAATTATCCTTTAAGTTACTCCATCCTCCTAAAGTATTATGCTCACCTGTGCGCGCTCTTGGTAGGCCCATGCCGAGTTGCCCCGAGAACCTCCTAGAGCAGCGGTTCTCAACCTGTGGGTCACAACCCCGTCGGGGGTCGAATGACGATATGCCAGGGATCGCCTAAAGACATCCCAACTCTCCCGGACGATCCGGGAGTCTGCCGCTATTAGATCGAGCTGAGTAAACCTTTCCGGGACAAGGTGTTTCTCTCCCGGGCGGGCGGGTGCCGCTATCTAATAGCTATCTAGCAGTAGCAGAATTACAGCGATGAAGGAGCAACGAAAATAATTTTACTGTTAGGAGTCGCCACAACTTGGGCAATTTTATCAAAGGGTCGCTGCACTAGAAAGGTTGAGAACCGCTGTCCTAGAGAATCATTACTGAACTCAGAAACTTGCACCAAATAAGCTACAGCCTTTACTGGCTACAAAGAATAGGAAATTGTTCATCAGCTGAAAAGGAAAACCTTAAACAACAAAATATACTAAATCGCAGCAAGCACAAACAACAAGAGCTGTTCAGACCTAGCTGGCCAGTAAGCTTTTAGAATAGCATATGTCCATTTGGTAATCCTTTACTATTAAAAATGGTACCGATTATTACATTCACATTTCAGAAGATTCAATAGGGCTAATGTCAGCACTGCCAAATCACATTATTATTCTAAGTAAAAAGTTTCCTCATTTGACCTAAAGCCCAAACAAATATATTACTGGGTGTCAGAAGCACTGATGGTGTTTCATGACTGCAAAAAGTCAATTGTTTAAAAACAGACAAAGCCTGTTTTTGTAGATTTACAGAAGATATTAAAATATATTAAGGATTGGTCCTTAAAGGAGAACTATGGGGTCAGTGTTTTTCCCCATAGTTCTCCTTGGGGTAACGGGAGGACACAAACTAGCGTCCTCCCGTTGCCCTAAGCTCAGTATACCGCGAGCTACAGCTCGCGGTATACTGAGACGCCGCACCTGGAGCGGATCCCGACTTAGATGACGGGATCCGCCCAGCTGCGTGAGTGACAGCTGGCTCTGCCTACCTAGGAGGCAGAGCCAGCTGTACCCGCCCCCTCCCCCGTCCGTTCCGCCAGTCGGCGCTGGCAGATCGGAGCGGGGAGAGGGGAATCCAGCCCCTCCCCCTGTCACGGCAGAGAGCCGTGACAGGATCGAGAGGTGAGGGAACCCGGTATGTGTTCTCTCACCTCCCGATCTACTGAGCCGAACTGTGACAGTCTCATTGTCACAGGTCGGCTTAAAACTATGAGGTGAGTGGAAATCACTCATCTCATAGTTCTCCTTTAATAAACCTTCAACAAAGTAGAAAAAGTTTAGAGAACTGGCTTAAAATCAAATAATAATATATATATGCACACTTTTTAAGAAAGCCGGAAAATTGCTCCTCTACATCATTCTACTTTCAATATTGGGCCCAGACAGTAGGTGGAGAGAACCTGCAGCAGACTGTCACTCCCAGTGACATTGCTACCTCATCTGGGGACTTCTAGTCCCATAAGCCCATTCCCTATCTACATGTTGCTGTGTGAGCATGCAACTCAAAGAAAACATGGTAGTGTATGCGCTCCCCCGTCAGAACTTCTGTGAATCATGCAGGGCATTTCGGAAGGTGAGGGCTGCATGGCAGGGCATTTCGGAAGGTGTGGATGGCAGGGCATTTTGCGAGGTTAAATAAATTTGTAGGTTGATATATACATTTAAATCATCAATACAGAAGGAAGAAAGAGAAGAAAAAAAAAAGTTAAACATGATCTTAAGACCCCATTCACATTGAGCGATTTGTAGCGCGATTTCAGCTCGGAAATCGCTCAAACATCAGCTCAATGTAGGTCGTACAATGCATATCAATTTAGCTGTTCACATCTCACAGCTCAATGTCGCCTGTAGCTTGTAGCTCAAGCTTGTCGCTTGAACATGACCTATTTTTTTCTGCGGATTTCGTGCGATTTGGCCCAATAGACTTCATGACCTGTGGATCACATCACCCTTAAAAAAAAAGTACATGGCTATGTATATCTTCTTGTTGCCATTTGGGAAGCCAATAAAGGTTTTTTAGGGACTCTTGAGAGGATAAGAGATAGTCATTGACTGTGAACATGCTGGAGAAGATGGTCAGAGAAAAGGACATGCTAAAGGAGATGGTCAGAAACTGGGGACGTGGTGGAGGAGATACTGAGGAATTGTGGACATGGTGGAGGAAATGATTAGAAACTAGGGAAATAAAAAGATCATTAGGTAATCTGTGCTACCTCATCTGTGCTTTGCTACAGTTCCCTTTTAAAATATTGAACCACACTTAATATTGTAAAGATTATGATACATAATAGAAGAGCAGAGATTAAATTTAAAAAAAAAGGAAGTAGGCAGTACTTAAAAGCAAAGTGTGAAAGTAATAAAAACAAGCCATGTAGTCAGTACCATGGGGCCAAAAGTTAGGTATCAAGGAACAAAATCTATGTCAGGCATTTACTGCTGTGCCCCAGTTAGAGGGATTTCACCTTTCTTCCCTTGTAGAAGATTAGAGACATATATATTTATTTTATTGCAGTGCTATGGCAGATGTAAATGGACACGTCCTTTTACATCCGATTCCCCGTAGACCAACATGGGAACCGGCAATTTTGCAGTTTTCCTCCATCTTAAAAAACTTCATGAACACGGATGTCACAACCAATCCGTACTATGGTCAGGAGAGGATCCACGTGAATGGGGCCTTAGCCAGCAGGCAGAAATGATATGCATTTCACTATTAGGCAAAATGTTTTTTTTTTTTTTTTTTACAGAAATATCTTTCATTAAAGTTTTGCACAAAGAATAAATCGTAGAAACATACAAAAAAGAAGGGGGAGGTGGGGGGACAAGCCACCCTTACAAAGGCAGCAATAAGTGTGCATTGTGGAAAATAATAACATGGCAACAATGAATACCAACATCAAATATGTAACATTGCCCTAGAGCGAGACTTACCCCGTCTAGATACCTACCCCCATCATGGGGGACTCCGTTGCAATGGCCCATGCTGGATGGGACCAACTCAGCTGAGGTGGGTGAGGCCCGGGGCCTCCTGCAGCCAACTAGAAACATGATATCATACGAAGGGCAAGATACCAGTAACAGGTGAGGTAGATTGCGTCATCTAGAAGCCACCTGATAGCAACGACATAACATAGACACACAACAAACAAGACAAGGATACAACAGAGAGAAAGAAGAGACGAAAGGAAGAGAAAAAGGGAGGGTAGGGGGATATTACGTGTTCAATGAGAATAGATCCTGCCTCTAAGCCATTGCCCTAAACTCATCTGATGCCATGAACAGCATCCAGGGCCTCCATCTGGACAGTAAGGTCTCAGACCTGTCCGACCGTTCGGCCAGCAGTTCCTAAGATCTCGTTAGGCGGCATAGTTCCACTGTCCATTCCCCCAAGGTAGGGATCACCTGGGAGTTCCAATGCCTGGGGATCAGTGCCCTGGCAGCATTCAGAAAAAATCTCAGGAGGGATTTCTTTGCTTTGGAGATGGACCCTGGAAAGATCGACAGTATGGCCATTTGGGGCGTGAGATGGAGTTCGCTAGCGGTCATTTTCGAGTATACGTGTGAGAGTGCGCCAGTAGGGTGCAATCAGAGGGCAGCTCCACCAGATGTGTGTTAACGTGCCAACGTAGCTTTGTAATATTTCGTAAAACCACATTAGTCACAAAGACACACATGTATCCATAACAAATGTAAAATATTGAGGTCGGATCTGGAACATTATAATGGTTTAGTTGAAAGAAGGTTAATGACAGGAAGACAACTGTAGACCATAAAATCCCTGTTTTTTTTTCTCTTGCAGATGACTCATGGGGCCCATTTTGCTGTTTTTAGACTTGATGTGATCAGCATGTACATTGACAACACAAATGGAGTCATCAAAACAGATGCATCATCTATGTTGCGCCATTATCGAGGACAAATCAGATGCAATGTGAACCGAACAGACAATCGGAAATTAATTGGTTTTACACTGCTGTGAAATGCTAGTAGGTGCACTAAACAATAATGTGTTAACAGTCTAGAAACACAACACAAGAGCCAACATATAAAAAAATGAACCTGTTAGTACGAAAACATGTAAACTGCCATTGCGGACTTGTTTTTCAAGAGGTTTGCTACAGGGCTGTGATTCTTTTCCTTTCTTCACTACTCAGTGAGAGTGACCTGTGGATCACATCACCCTTAAAAAAAAAGTACATGGCTATGTATATCTTCTTGTTGCCATTTGGGAAGCCAATAAAGGTTTTTTAGGGACTCTTGAGAGGATAATCTGGTGCTCTTTTTTAGTCTTCATTCACCCCAGGTCAGTTGCTGAATAGTAAAGGAAGGATAATAAGGAGAGCCCTGGAGGATGCATCTTGGATATTTCTAAAAAAAACAACAACAAAAAAACGACTTGTCAAAGGACTAAAGCGGGGGCCCGATCTAGTTGTCCCTCATGACAATCTACTTGAACTGATACAAAAATGTTTTAACGAAAACCGTATTTAGCAGTGCTAAGAAGAGCTTCTCATTGGTCAGCGCCACCAGGTGACCGCTCTGACCAACAAGTGCTTGCACAGGTACAGATCGTACACCCATACTGGAGGACCGGAAGGACCGTTTGCTGAAAGGTAAGTATAGCAGGGTGGGAGAGGGGGCCAGATTTGTGCGGGTTATTCCATTTACCCAAATTACGTGGAGAAAGTGAATTTACCCTTTAGGGCTGGTGCAGTCTTGGGCGACCGTGTGCAGCTGCATACAGCGGTTGCCGCGTGGCCCTATTGATTTCAATGGGGTTACATCCGCGTTGCAAATCGCTGAAAAAAAGGTACATGTACCGCGATTATGCGCGATTGCATGGGCAGGAAGCTGCGCAATCTGCCTGGCACGACTGGGGTGCCTTTAGAAAATGGCACTGCCAGCGCGATTAGCGGTGGTGTGCGATTCTGTGACTGTCCGGCCTACCAATTGCCATCACGGATCGCCCACTCCGCTCACACACACAATGCATGTGTTTATTCACATGCAGATAGTGGGTGCAGCAGGGTTTGTTTTTTTCAATTTTCTTTATTTTTTTTGCAAACATTTTTATTTATTTTAATTAACATTCATTGCATTATTTGTTACTTTATCACCTTTTTATTGTTTAAATTTTTATGAAATTTTTAAATTTTTATGTATTTACAGTTTGTTATTATTTTATTATTTTTTACTCATTTTTTTTCTCACTTAACTTTATTGTTCTCACACAGGGGATAACAAGCCTCTGTGCAATAGCTTTTGGAGGTGACAGGTTCTCTTTATTGACCCTGGTCACCTCCAGCACAGCACTGTGCTCGTTCTCCTGTGACTGGAAGGCTGCAAGGATTCCTGTGTCATTGCTCATACGGAGAAGAGCGGAGAATGGACGTTCTCTGCTCTGCTCCGCGCCCTCTAATCCAATTTGCCGGGGTCCCTAGTCCCTCACCAGAGCGAGGGACCCCGTAGACCAGAGCAGAAAGGAAGCCAGTGGGCAGCGAAAGAGGGGGCCTGGAGCGGCATTTAGAGGACAGGGCCACCGATGAGAGAGAGGGATTGAGGGAGAATCACTGGTTACAAGTGATTTTGGACAGCTGCTGAACGGCTCCCACACTACATTTAGCCCTGCTGCCTGCCCGAAGCAGGGCTATATGTAGGGGGAAAAATACAAAACGCCTGTTCCAGGCATTGGGCGTAAGGAACAAGCCTGAAAACTAGTCGGCAATGGCAACTTCCATGTTTTTGGATTAACAGATTCTCTTTAATACAAAATGTGTTCACTATCCGTTAGTTACCAAGGTTAAATCTATTCCTCAGTAGCCACAAAGGATATCAAATGCACTTTGTGAGCACCAAATGCCTTGCAAAGTCCACTTATTACCTTGCTGCACATAACCTGGGTAGCAAGTGAGTTGTGGAAGGAACAAAACAGGTCCACCTACTAGAGGCTACAAGACCAGTCTCCCTAGTAAGAATAACCATTGCTCTTGTAGTTATACAATATTTGCTTATCCAGGAGTTCAGCTGGAAAGGGATTAAACATGGTTGAATATACATATACTGCAGAGATGTATTGTATATGACAAATATGTTTTTATACAGATGTCTTTGGCCTTGTCAGTTTGCAGTTCGTATCCATGTATACCAAACCCAAGCCCTGCTGGATGATAGTAACTGTATGTGGACTGCCATGAAGCATCTGCTAACATTTCTAAATATGATTGTGTAACTGTTTTTGGAGGGCTGTGTTCCTGATGCTCTAAATATAACAGAAGCTTAGAGAAGCGCAGTACGAAGCAAGGAAGCTTGGATTTTGTGAAATCTGCCATCGCTTCTATCCCTATTACAAATATTCTTGTAATAACTAAATAGCTCCCTGTGATACACTACCAGAGCCAGTGTCAATCAAGTATAGGTACCTGTAGTGTAGGGACACTACAGGTACACTATGTCTGAACCTGCAGCAGTCCATCTCCGTACACGCACGGCATGCTGACAACGCTACTGTTGTAATACAAGAGTGCCATCACCCTATTTATGAAGCTCAACATGACACACTGAACTAGCACAATCTCCATTTTAACTAGAGCCAAATGAAGTAGCAAATAAAGTGAGGAAATTAGACACAGCACATGTACGCTGCATTTGGGGTGTGTGCGAGTGAGGGGGGGAGGGCGGAGGTCCAGCCCAGATGCAGCCAGGTTGGGGTGCTCTATGACCACACTACCCACCCGACACATCACCGTTATCTAGGGGCCTGCCAGGCCTCGGATACAAAAGTTGCACACAAGAGAAAAGCTCTCCTTGGCACTGACATGTCATATGACACAACTGAGGGCAGGCCTGGGATGACTAACTCTGCCAGGTGCTTTATTTGAGGTCTGTTAAGTGTTTTTGCTGGAGGGGGTTTGCTGGGTAAAGGGGAGACTTTTTGCTCTGGAAGGGGACATTTTTGCTAGTTAACGGGTGGAGAGAAGAATGAGGGAGACATTTTTGCCCATGTGCTGTAAAAATGTGCTAACCGTTAAGAAACAAAATGTGCTAATTTGTAACAGATGTGTTGCCTGTGCATGGTATACAACTGGCCATTTGGGCCCCATGTATTATCAGAATAGCTATTTTTCCCTATGTATTGTCAAGTCACCACTGTGCTATCAAACCACTATGTATTTTTTTTTTTTATCAACACGATAATATATATAACATCCAGATAAAGGAAATGTTCATGGTCTTCATTTTTTTCTGCCCATTAGTATTCAGTTTTCAATGGTTACTACAGAAAAACATGTTTTAATACCCCTGCTCATCTGTATGGCAAAAGTAATAAATAAATCCACCTCTGGTGATAAAATACACTAGAAGCATACAGCCCACAACACAATTTCAAGCATAGCTTGTGATAATCAGGCTGTTATTGATCCTTGGGGGAGGGGGACTTTACTGCTAGGAACTTTACAGGGGGACTAAAGGAACAATGTAAGTGCACATCCACTTCCAGCACATATTTACTTTTTATGGGACGCCATGGTTCTACTTTAATTCTTCATTGCCCTGGGTTCACCACATTATAAGCAAAGGCTAGGCTGCAAGGAAAAACACATTTAAGTATATTCTAGAAGAGATTAACCATGCAGGGGATATAAGGACATAAAATGTGACCTTTGCTGGCATCCACATGATGTCTTGACTGGATAAACACATTGGTCTTTTGCATTGCAAACATTTTTAAAGGAACAGAACAGCTGAATCTATAAACAGAATAATGAACATCACTCTGTATACAAAAGGTATAACGCACATACCTGTATGAAATATAAGGCTTTCCCAGGAGCTTCTGAATCAAAGTCAGGAGATAACTGGGAAGTACTATTGGCTAGTAAAGGCTAGTTGGTTAATGGCATCCACAGAAGCAGTATGTTGGGTGATACAGTCAGTCAAACAATGGTAATAGTTTTTCATTTTCCATACATATCATTTAAAGAGGCACTGTCACCTTGCCCATGACAGCATTAATTCCAAAGGAGCCGTGTGACCCACTGTTGCCAGAGGTCCCACACCTTCCTCCACCATGACAGTCGGCAATAGAATCCCCAGTGTTGGCTGGTGTCAGACAGTGGGTCAGGGAGCCCCTTTGCACTACATGGTTACTTTTACCCGAATGGGTAAGGTGGCAGTAACTCTTTTAAAAAAAACTCAGTTTAAAATAACTTTCTACTGATAGATCTATTCAGGTGTCTAAATACAACCTACTGACAATTTTCAGTTCAGTTTGGCTTATAATAAGCAAATTAACTGATCCCTTTAAAATGTAAACCCAGTCATTACAATCTTGCTGTAATTCCAACAGACACTATCAGAATGTTTAAACCTGCAGCTTTCATTAAAATAATATTTGGTGACACTGCCATGAAGGTCCTAGTCCAGTCACTTCCTGTCATATGGCGACAACACACATTATGCAGACATGATCCCAATCAGAAAACCCGCCCTGGGAAATGCCATACGGCTGGGGTGAATGTAGATAGGAATCGGTTGGAAAAAGGTTGCAGATCAGCAGCATTTAGAATAAAAAAAAAAGGTCAAAACTATATTACAAAAAAGGAATTGTTTAGGATACAAAGCCATTCAGTACACTAATTTCAGTTAGGGCCCATTCACAAGTATATGCATTGTGATAACGTCTGGTGCACTGCAATGTCATTCGTTTGAACGGCACCCCCAACACTAAAACATAAGCAGACAACACACACACTGCAGTGAACCATAATGTACATGACATGAGTTGTAGTGTGCTGCACTAAAAAAAAAAAAAAAAAAATGGTTCATGTCTGTTTTTGGCTGCATTGTGGTGCGTTGGCAGTCCATTCAAAATCAATACTTTAACATGATGCATGTTTACCCCCATTTGGTGCACCACAACGCAAAGGTAAAGTGTATGGGCCCTAAGGGTTTACATCTACTTTTAGATCATTGGGTCTCAATGTAAGGCATGTATGTCTGTCCACCATGTAGGAATCATGGGGTACCCGTGTGCTTTTTTTCCCCACAAGGCTATTCTTCTGCAACAGCTATTGTCTCTTAAGACAAGAAAAAGAAGCTTGGCAGGCAGAACATATGGCTATCAAAATCACAAATACCCAACTTGTCAATACCTGCACACTTCTGAAAATAGGTCAAATCACAGGAACCAGGTCGCCAATGCTCCTTAAAAAAACTGCTGCAGCCAAAATACATCACAATGCTTTCTTATGGGCTTTCTTGTGCTTAACCCCTTCATGAAACACAAATGGACACAAAGATCGCCGGTCCCGGGCCCGTAGGAGGGGCAACGGAGCCCGGGAAGCACGGCGGGGGTGTGCGGCAGGGGGGGGCGGCCCCTTCTTCGGGACGCAGAAGGAATCTGGCGACAGGTAAGTCGCCAGGATCGCTTCTGTTGTAAAGCCGACAGTCGGCTCTACAAGTTTAAACAGACTCCCGGCGGCAAAAGTCGCCGGGAGTCTGTTTAAACAGCCCCGATGCTGGCGACGTACACTGTACGTCGTCAGTCACGAAGGGGTTAATTCACACCATTGGAGTCCGTTCAGATGCAGTCAGAAAAAGTACTGCTTGTCCTATTTTACCTGCATCTAACGGCACAAAGCACATCAAAATGCAGTGCAAACTCATCAAAACGCACTGAAACGCATTTAAAAAAACTAATTGATTATGGCTTCATCCAGGGACATGCAGGGGAAAAAAATGCATGAAAAACTTGTCAAAACGCATCAAAACGGATCGCAATGCACCTGCGCAGACGCACGCAGTTGTGATGCAGTTTCTAGTGTGAACTAACCCTTCAGCTTTTCTCTAGTTCTTGTCAAGGAGCTGGCTCCAAAAAAAAAAAAAAAAATCATACAAGCTCCCAGATTGGGCACACTGCTTCCTGAATTCCAAATTAATTTGTCCTCCCCCGTCTTAAAACATACACTTCCAAACATGCGAACATCAGTTACGGGAAAGTTACTGAAGAAGGTGCCCTGATGCATTAAAAAAAAATCCTAAAATAACATTTTTATCCAGTCTGTTTATCATTATGCGCAATGATCTCTGTGCAAGGACAAAAACAGGGAGATAGGAAAAAGGACACTCACGCTCCAATTTCATTATGACGTCAGCATGAATTCACTGAGAAAATGGTATTGCAGAGTTTATGATGAATACAGATGAAGTCTATTTTAGACAACCACCATGGAATCATATCTATGTATAAAAGGCCTGGAAGACAATGAACATTTACTGAGAGAAAGGGGGGGATAGGACTAATGGGATTTGCCGGAATCCAGTTTTACAATAAGCCAGCATTTTATATAGTGTACTACCGCCATACAATGCAAGCATGGGCATCAACCTGAGGTATTAAGGTGGAAGTGAAGGCAATTGGTTTTCTTCTGTAGCAATTAATGTGCCTTATCGTTATATTATTTCTCTGTACCGCATATTTATTTTTTAAACAATCCCAAGAGTAGGCACCGCACTCTATCTATAAGGTAAATGCTTGGGTGCTCATCCACAAAGGATTAACCATATGAATCCACAGTAGGTATAAAAAGGTACTTATGGGTCATGCAGCAGCAGAGAGATATCAAAGCATCAGTACTTCATTGCCAACAAAGCTTAGCCCGTCTTTATCATGATACTAAAACAAAACAGTGAACAGGCTAATAGTCGAAATATTAGTAATAGAATGCTGTTCTTTGACTCCTCTGCTGCAAGACCCATATATGCCTCTACACCACATATTCCTAATATATCAGACACTAAGGGGGGCATTTATACCAAAGTGTGAAGATTGCTATATACCGCAATGTTAGTCCCTGTTCATGCATTTTATGGCCCATTCATAAAATGCAAGCCACCAAGTCTACTGTATTCCGGGGGGATCTCTTTGCTTAACGCAGCCAAGAGAACCCCATGAATTAAGGTGCCCATACACCTTACAACCATCCCAAGACTTTTGTCTTGCAATGGGTTGTAAGCTAATTAAAAGCTCGTACGATCTGCCCATCTTGGACAGGCAGATCGTACTTGCGATGGCTGCAATGAGGGGCGGGCTTCCGATGACTGCATGCGCACACCGGCCCGTTCGGCAGTTGTCGAACAAGCAGGCCACTAACCCGCCGCGATGCAATTCGCGTACGATCGTGGGATTTCCCGCGATACTCGTACGTTAATCGTACAGTGTATGGGCACCTTAAGAGAAAGGCCAGTCGCATGGCATTGGGAGGACAAGTGACTGAGCTCTATGCCTGACTTTCTTTTCTTGTGCTCTTCCATTGATGTGGTAGAACCGCAATAGAATGGTAGCAATGCTACCTCTAATAGTGCCGCTGTCAGCATGTACTAAAAGTGGAAACCTACTAAAGATGGAATCTACCTAGCATCATGTCTGTCGATTGTTTTGCAGAGCACATCTCCTCCTTGTGTCGTGACTATATCGCATTTTACCAACTGTAGCCTCTGCAACAATCCCTCTACCTAGGCTACATCTTCTGATATAGGAGGCAGGACAGCACGATCATGTGACCCCGATATTAGAAAATGATTTGATGGTACTTTTTAGAATAAGTGGCGGGCTTTAATATGTACTGGGGGTTTCCCTACTGAACGGTGTTCCTTGCTCTGATGCCTTGACTTCCACTTTAAAGAACTGCAAATCCCAACAAGCTGGCAGTTGTACATAAAGTGTTTGATGAGGAACAAAATGGAGGTTGCCATTAATAAACGCACCTTCCAAAAAATGCTGCCTGCCTGCTGGCCGGCCAAGCTGATCCTCTGGTTCAGTACTTTAGGCATGTAAAGCAGAACAAATATGCGGTTGAGGGCTTTTCCCTGATCCGATTTTGTTTTTGCAGGTCAGTAACTCAGGAAGCAGTGAAGCAAGCAGGTTAGCTTTACATCAAGACAACAAGCATTTTCAGGAGGTCGGCAAAGACAGTCCCCGGATTTCTCTTAGGAAAGGTCTACTTTAACCTGTCCACAATAACAGCTTGAATCTTAGAAGCAAACCTGGAGCTCAATATGCAACTGGCTGATTACCATGTTCTTATGTGACCAACAGATACTGAGCTCAGACTATGGAGCTGTAGGTCAGCGCTTGCATATGAAGGCTTAATACATGTCAGATATGATTACACTAGTTCTTGTCAGGGTACAGGTGCTTCTATGGTTTTAACAAAATGTCCACCCCATGATAGTGTCCACATAAAGCTGAAGGCAAACACCTAGATACACAGCTGAAATACAGACAACATGAACTGTCTTACCTTCCAAATGATTGGTAACTCTGTTCAGGATGTCTTGTGATCCAGGCACTCCTGCCAGAGAGCATAGGCAGGTCAGTGACCTAAATTTTTTTTTCCACTGCAGTTAAGCAATACAGCTTGGTCACCGACACACCCACAAGCCTGCCAACTGGACAATGAAGGAGCATCAGCATATTGATGATGAGGTCATCACTGCTCAATCTGCTTTCTCCTTCTGCCTGTAAGTGCCCAGTGTTGAACTGACAGCACTGTGGAATGCAGCATAATCTGACTCTCCTGTCTGCCACTGCTGTCCTTCCCCTTACCACTATGAGATCTACAATGCATATAATAACAAGATGCTAACCTGAACAA